>NC_048272.1:13184366-13211866 GCF_009762535.1 Notolabrus celidotus | reverse complement strand
CACTGCCTCAACATCTTCAAAGATGTTGATCTTCAAGTTAAAAGAGGGCAAGTTCAGAAAACGACAGTACATCGAGCAACAATTTAATTTGCTCAATTTAAAGTCAAGTGACGATTATTTTACAGCTCATTATCTACTCACAGTTTGAGGTTGAATTAGAACCATGCTATATTTATCACTCTTCCTATGCACACTTCATGTAAGTGTTTCATTTTTTATTTTATTTTGGGGTTTTAAATGATAAAGATAATAGCATTTGTTATAACAGCTAAGTGGGCTGCACAGTGGTGCAGTGGGTAGCGCTGTTGCCTCACAGCTAGAAGGTTGCTAGTTCAAATCCCCGGTTGGGCAGGTGCCTCTCTGTGTGGGGTTTGTATGTTCTACCCGTGCGTGGGTTCTCCCCGGGTACTCCGGTTTCCTCCCACAGTCCAAAAACATGCTCACCAGGTTGATTGGTCACTCTAACTTGCCCGTAGGTGTGAGTGTGAGCATGAATGTTTGTCTGTCTCTCTGTGTTAGCCCTGTGATAGGTTGGCGACCTGTCCAGGGTGTACCCTGCCTTCCGCCCGAAGCCAGCTGGGATAGGCTCCAGCCCCCCATGACCCCTAACGGGATACGCGGTCAAGATAATGGATGGATGGTTAACAGCTAAGTAAAATTTCATCACAAAAATGTGGACGCTACTCTTCTCCTGCGTAAAATAACAAAGAACATCAAGTGATATTTAGAGGCGGTATAAAAGCATAAACTGTCACAGGCTAAATCTCAATGCATGTCCAAACTCTTCAGCATAAAGCGGAGGAAAGATTTACATCACTTTGAATATACAGAGACCGGTTCAAAGAGTCTGTGGCAAAGTAAAGGAGACCAGGAGTTGGCAGAGAACACAGAGTCAGTGCATTTTGTCTGTTTTAAAGTCAAGTGACAAGCATAATTTATTCATTCAGCATTCCAAATATAGCTCTAAAATTAACTGAATAAATACTTCATCGACCGCCTTTAGTATATTCTCTTCTTTCACTGCTTTGATGCTTTGAAGTTCTGAAGCCTCATAAAGGCAACCACCATCTTTTCTGACATGTTTGATATACAGGGTTTAAAAATCGGTAAACATTTTTGATTTCCTTTAGTGTGAATGTGCATTTTTTTGTAGTGTGTGCATGTTTGAGATTACAAAGCTAACACTTGTGTAGTTTTGCCTTTTGTGTGTAATACGGCCTGGTTTCAAAACCTGTAAGACTTTTAAGACTCCTGCGATCTGTGTCTGATCATTCTTAGGTCACTCTCACACACCTACTTTAAACCCTCTCATGGGATTTAAGATTTTAAACCAATGATAAGAAGATAGTGATCCCTTTAGATAAGAAGATTAGAGTGTTAATAATGGAGGGTCAACTTGTACAACAAACCATAGGGCAGTTATTCAGGGAACTATGAAGTTAATTGGGTGTTTGTTGAAAGGAGGAGAATTTTCTTTTTTAGTTTCGGTAAGAATGAGTTACTTACCTTGGCTCTTTTCCTGCCATGGCTATGATTGGGAGCCCGTTTCTGCAAGAGAAATGCATTGTTTTACTAATCTTAATGATAAAGTGCATAATGAAGATTAAAAAAAAAAAAAATCCACGAAAAACAACAGGATACAAGCAGAAAATCACATTTTATCTGTGATAAAAGTGTGAAGGAATCCGTTTTTATAATCTTTAGATGCAAATAATAAATACAAGTTTTTCCTTGTGTTTTTCACAGCGCCTTAGCCACATGAAAAGAGAAAAAAATATGCCTTGGTGTTGCAAAGAGGATTGCGCTCAGCTCCTGTGCCCCTCACACACAGAAACACAGCCACGTTAAAGAAGCCAAGTTCAGACCAAAGACTGGCAGTGAGATGACGGGGTGAATCCGTTTTTTTATTGTTGCAGGATGTAAACTGGCTCTTCACAGCTCCAGAGCTGTTAAGTCAAGCTGAGATGCTGATTGCGTTGCCAGGGAGCCAGCTCGTCAAATCACCAGTGTCTGGTTTTAGAACATAAGTTACGTCACCTCTTGCAACAGCCAATCGTGTGGCAGCAAAGTCTGCCAGGCAAGTCTGTGACAAAGTATCACCTGGTGGAAATGACAGCGAAAAAACTGAGGAAAATTACATTTAGAGGACTTTCTTGATGAATCCATGGCCATTTTTGTTATTGATTGTTGATTAATGATGAAAAGGATTTCTCTAGCAATATTCTGTTCTGCTGAAAAAAGCAGTGTTTTTAAACTCGTCAATGAAGTCTGTTTATACCTTCAAAAGTTGTTTAACATTCAAAAAATATGCACTAAAAGGTGTGAATTTATTCATCTAAAGGCTATCCTCTCTACAACACTTTAAAAAGGTGTTTTAGAAGTGACCCAGTTTTACGAGGGAGCTAGTTTGACTCCTCAGCGTAATGCACAGGGCTAATGTGAAAGAAACCTTGTATCGACTTGTCATCTCACCTGTGCATCCTGTGGGGAGCTCTCCTCCGCCTCCGGGCCCTCTCCTGTCCCTTCCTTGACGCCTTGTGGTTGAGGGGAGGTCTTTCCTCGACCGCAGGGCTCGATGAGTGGACCACTCTCTCCCTCCTGCTGGATGTCTGTTGTCAGGCTCACTGACATCTTCTTAGGGGAGGGGGAGAGGGTGGGAGTTGGGGAGGGGGTTGGGTGGAGAACCCAGGAGTGGCTATAAGAAAGAAAAAAAAAGACAAGAGATACACAGAGGGAATTCAAGGCTCTGATCATTCAAAGGGAGTCTTTTTCATACAGTATATGAGTGAGGCTGTAGTGCCACTTGTTCTACCTGTAGGTGGTACCAGATCTGTTCTGGACTCTGTACAGTGAGTGTGGATGGGAACCACACGCAGGAAGATGAGGGGAACCCACTAAGGTAGTGTACTGGGCTGGGCTGCAGCAGGGGGCGAAGCGCAGTCCATATCAGGTCTTAGCCTTTGAGGTGGGGCTGTGAGGAAAAAGAGATGAAGAAGACGTTAACATGACTGTCTCTGTGCAGTGTGATAAATCAGCTTTAATTATAGATAACAGGTGATCCAGTTTGAGGGGAAAATCTGCCAAAGGTTAACATACACTGATACAGAAGGTAAGTTCTCTATGACGTAATCCAGTGAGGACTGTTATTTGATTTTCCATACGAGAACGAATGCTGCAGCCAAATCTGTGGCAATGTGTCATTTCGATTGCTTACACTGCCCCTAGTGACAACTTAACAGTGAACTATGAAGCAGATCAGAATTTTCCCATGCAGTTTAATGAATTAACAGCAGGTCTGCCCCTGTGACTACAAGGAGCAAGCCAGACAAGGGTTTCTATTTAAATCACCTTCTCATTCTTCGTCTATGAGTCAGGACAGTTTAGCATAAGACAGAAAGTTAATATTTAAGAAGAGTTACAAAACAAACATCTCCCACGATCAATTTTGTTCTTTTTAAAGAGCAGACAGATCCACAAAGCGAGATACAACTAAGCTAAAAGAAGATGCACAACAACAAAAAATTGCAAGCAGTATTTACAGCAATCAGGTGAACAGAGGAGGTAGCAGCTCGCCCGGCCAGACAAGGGGGAGGGGCACACTACCTCAGGCGTCACGGGGGCCTCTCTCTTCTCCCTTCCTCCGGCTCAGTGCAGCAGCATGGTCTGTCCTCCAGTCAGGAGTCCTGAAACACCGATAACAGAAGAGGAAGACACGGATGACGTCATAATTCACACACTTGAGTGACTCATCGCTGCTGCTGCTGCTGCTCCCCCTGCTGCTCCTGACTGTAGCAGGGAGGGAGAGAAAGCAGCTGAAAGCTTGGTGCACACTGGTTCACGGGTTTATAAATGAGCCCCTCATGTGAGGTTTAATCTCCCCCAAAACGGCGACATTTTTCATTATTTCACTTTGTCACTGAGCTTTCCATAGCGTGGGCAGCGTTGTCCATGGAAGAGGAATGTTTTCCAGATTTCCCTTGAATGTTGCGTCTCTGCCGGCTTTCTGCTTGCAGAGAGAATTACTGAAATAAGCTCATAAAGTGAACTGATATTAAATGAAGAATGAAGCACGGAGAAAGAGGACTGCATCATTTATCTAACAAACTGTGGTTGAACTAATCCCTTCAGACATCCTTGAGGTGCAAGCCCCTCCTCGTTACACTCCTATTGATCTGAAAAATCTTTTCACATTTGGGCTCATATATCTTCATTACAAACAAATTGCTGTTACAACAATATTTCAGGTAACCATACCCTTGTGACTTGTGTTTTCCCTCGCCGTCGCTTACTTCACACAACTTGCATCATTAAACCCGTTTTCCCGGCATGAGAAAGCATGGAACATAACGGCAAAACAGCTTTAGGGCGAGTTCTGGCTCTGAAGCAGTAAGTCTGATATGTTGGGGCATTACACGCTTGTAATAACACAGACAGAGACAAAGCTGAATATAAAATCCATTCGTCCTATAAACCCACTGCGTACAGTCTAGACGGTAGGGCTGCATGATATTAAAATAAACTAAAATCATGATATGTCATAGTCGGGGATCTGGATCTGTGTTTTTATTGAACAGATGTCACATTATTCATCATCATTTTTATCATTTGGGTGAATTAAAACTCTTAGTGCTTAATTCAGCTCTTAGCAAACCCCCATAAGTGAGTGAGCACAGACTCCTCCACTTGAAATTAACTCTGTGACTCCAACACTGGCAAACCGTCAATAACCTGTTCCATAATCCACCTCTTGTGCTTTCTATTCTTGGAGGAAGATAAGCATGCCTGCAAGCAAGCTGGAAGAATAAAAGCAGGGATGGGTATGTATGCAAAATCCACCTCATGTAATTAAACAGCCGTCTCGAGCACCCAGGTGACGTTTTCTTTGGGGTCCTGCACACGCACACAAAAGATTTCAATTCTAACAAAACACTCTCACTGAGAGAAGGAGTTTATGATTTCATATTCAGGTATCAAAATGTGATTGCTAAGTGGATTCATTCAGCATGGCTGAGTCTGATCCACGCCTGCCCCTGTCTGTATTGATTTGCTGTGTTGTCCTGTGCTGTCCTGTGCAGCAGGATAGATGACATGAATGAACAAACAAGGCAGGGATTCCCAGCGAGGGGAGGACCCAGGCAATGCAACAGCTCAGGCGTCATCGGCAGCAGCAGCAGCAGTAGCAGCAGCAATAAGCCACATCACTGACCAAGACACCCACATGCCCCAACCCCGCTCTGCTTATACAAGCCTGCCTTACAGAGGCAAAGAATACAACCAAACTATCTGCTGTGGGCAGATACAACCGCCTGACACAGATAGAAAAAAACAGCTCACACACAAGCACACACACAAAGTGTAGTCTTGTACAAAAGAAATGAATGGCTCTGGATTAGAAGGCAAAGCTAATCATTCATCTCAAGTGGCAGTCTCACGGCTGATTGGACGATCACGTTGAATAGCAGGGAGGGGCTGCAGGACGAATTGTGAATCAGAGCCAGAAAAGGGCTTGCTTGTGAATAAACGGCATTACCTATGCTCTCCTGTTTTACCCCTTCCCTCGCTTCTGTTTCCTCAGCTCTCTCCTAAACACTCCCCGCTGCTTCTCTAAACACACACACACACACACACACACATACACACATACACACATACACACACACACACACACACATACACACACACACACACACACACACACACACACACACACACACACACACACACACACACACACACACACACACACACACACACACACACACAGGCCTACAGGGTTGCCAAGGAGATGGTAACGTCATTCTCAACTGCTGCCATTTGTGTTGAGCGAGTACCGCGGAGAAGGGCAGGGAGGAGAATGATATTAAAAATAAATACGTGGATTGCAGTGTGCAAAGACGGAGAGGGATGGACAGACAGAAACAGAGAGAAAGAGGGCATGATGGAAAGGAAAGCTGGAGAAGAGGATTTGTTGCTGCTGGTCCTGATTCTTAATAGTTGATGTGATGTACAGTACAGTAACAGAAAGCCTCTTCAGTAACTCCCAAATAAATCTGCATTTGACTTAACGTTATTCTATCCCTGCACTATCAGACAGCATATTACAATAACAGATTATCTAAACCTCAGGGGACGATAGAATAAAGTTTACATTTCAACATGTTCACATTAAGTTATTCTGATCACTTATTCCTCAACACTCATACGAGTTATTTAACAAAAGAAGCTGTCTACAGTTCAGTGGTGGTTTCAATGTGAAGCAGTGGTAGGAGGCATTACGTATGCATCAACAAAATGATGCTTTCATTCTGGCTGCAATGATCATAGATTCTAGTTAGCTTAACACACAAAAATGTCCATGTAACTTTAGTATTCAGGTACCATTCTTAGTCCTGCTGGAATTAAATATCCAACAATATTAATAACGCAGTCGTTGTGAAAGAATGTTAATATTAAAGGTAATTTACATGCAAAGCTGATATCTTTTCACCTGCTGTCTTTAGTCATGTTGCTAGTCAAAAAGTAGTCTCTGATTCTGAATGTGATAGATACCAGAACTTGGTCTATGAGATGCTCTCCCTCACATTGATCTATCATCTAAATATCAAGCTGTGTACAATACACTGGTGCAACCAGTATACCAGTATGAAAAGCAGAGATAGGTATTTTACCCAGAAGATGGTGCTCCAAGAAGGAAATGGCCACTTCACTGTGGAAAACCGAAAAGTTAAAATAAATTATTATGCCAATTATTAGTACCATTGCATTTATGCTATGGCTGTGTACTAGGGATGTCAACAATGAATCAATTGATCGTTAATAACTTACTCGAACACATTTTTTTGTTTCGATTTTATATCACGTGGAACAAAATTCATGTGGTCCTCTATTTCATTCCTATCAGGGAGGCGTTTTCATTTAAAGCATGTTTCAAGTGACAGGTCTCCCCGCGCGCTTATTTTCTCAACCTCTTTGCTTAGAAGACGCTTTAGTGCTGCAATTAAAGGATGCAGACATGTTGGCCCTTATCCAGACAAGCGCATAATGGCTGCTGTTTTTGCTTGTGTCATCACAACATTCTGTTTCAGCCGTGTTGTTTCGGTGATAAAAGTCTTTCGTCGTTCAACATTTTCGGTGCATCCCTACTAAATAGTATTGCAGACCAAGCTGGCAGCGCAATTCTTTTAACAGCTTTTCTCCGTCATCAGGTCGTCATGCATTTAAAGAAAACTGTTGTACTGTTGACTTCAGTAAATGAATCTTGTGGAGTGCTGGTTTGATTGAAAAGACCCTTCAGTTGAAGACAAACATGATTAACATGGTACTAGGAAGAGCTACACAGTTGCACAGAAACTGCACATTGTGGACCTTGCTGAATGCAATGGAAATTGTTGCACAGGAAGACAATGTAAGCAAACAGAGTGTATCTTACATACCAGTGCAACTTGAATTCAGGATTTTACAGTGATTTTTATCTTCGACTATTTTCCTAAAATGAGATCCAATAAGCTGCAAAGTATTAAATTGAATCCCTGTACTGATGTGTGTTTCAAATCTCCAGATTCTAGCCATCACATTCATCCCTTTAAAAGGACATCCTTATTCTTAAGTAGTGGTAAAACAAAGTGTTATCCAGGCTTAACAACGCAACTTCAATGTGTCATCATACCGGCTGAACACTGCAGACTCAACATCTACAACACCAGAGGCAGCAGCACTAATCTGTGCCTGGTGTGTCCCAGTTCAGTCAGTGTGTCGCTCGGCCTCAAGTTGGCATCTCTCTGACAACCGCCTGCATCATCACATGTGGCTGCAGACATGCAGCAGCAGGGGAGCTGATTCAAAGAGGACTCTGGCCAGTTACATCATAGCCAAAGAGGTCATTCACATCATTCTGGCATTAAAAAACTGCATGGACCAATCAGGCTGGTTTACTACAGCGGATGGGCTGTGATGAAGTGCACATATTGATAACCCAAAACATGTCGATTATCATTGGCATCTATTCGACGATAATTCGTAAAAACACCCCCTCCCCGCACACACAAACACCTGTACCATTTACAGCTAGTTTGTGTGGCAGTCACGTTAACCAGTAGCAGGACGAGGTGCTGCTAGTAGCAGGCGCTGACAACATCAATGGCTTTATGGCTTGTACCACAAGTACCAAGTTCTCACTATCAGCATATCATAATAAAAGACAAACACCTTAGCAAAACTTTCTAGAGATACATAATTAAAAGTAATCAAATACAATTGGTGTCATACATATTATATGAACTACGATAGAAATGGAAAGATCTGATCAAAGAATTATTATTACAATGGAAAGGTCAACTAGACACAGCAGAGAGTAGGATAAGAAAATGGACTAAAAACTGCAACCTTGGGAGTATGACAACATTTAGAGAATGGCATTATTAGTGACTTTGCTCCTGGGGCTGTTTTGCTTCACTTAAGCTGTTTTTTTTCTCCTTTGGTCCCTGAGAAACTACAACTTATTAAGCGTAAGTTGGGGGAATCTACCATGACGATACACAGTTTGGTCCTGTAATTGTTTCACCATCAGCATTCCTCTGCCTTTTAACCCTAGAACACTATCGCCAGATGATTTTCACCTGAGCAAACACATTTACATGATTTTCATTATGTTGCGTTTGTCTGAGTGTCATGGGTCCCTGAGTAGCTTCAGCATCGTCTTTGACGTCTTTGAAGGCGTGGGTGTTTCCCTATTCCAAAACCCGATTTTAACTACAGGCACGTGTTCTTCAAGTACTTTTTATTGGGTATATTATATCTGGTAAAAAACACCCGGCGTTAGTGATGGTGTTACTAATTTTAGTGATAGTGTTCTAGGGTTAAAGGAGTAGTACTTAATTACTATAGCTGTTGTATTTGTATTTATTGACATTCTTTTTCCTTCACACTTAAATCTATTAAATTTGGATTACTGTATGCTGTTTACCTTATGGTATGTTGTACGTCTTGTTGTATTAATTCTGCATAACAAAGTAGCTTGTAGCGCAGAGAACAAATAACATGTAGGAATGAGTTGAGACACAAAAGAATGAAGAGGTGATACTCTATAATGCACCCTCATTGATAAGAACATTAATAAGCCCCACATATAAAAATAAATCTCTATCATCCTCACAATGCAATGCAGTCACTCTGACCCACTTCACACACATTATCACCGCAGCAACCTCTGATATGGGCCCTCCTGATGAGAGGCAACCAGCTGGGACACACAGGTCACACACTGCCCTGCCCACTGTGTCAGGTTACCACACCAGAGACCGCCAATGAGAGGGAGCCCTGAGGGGAGCAATGTGTGAGTGTGAGGCAGTGAGTGAAAGGGACAGAGAGAGCTATCTGTCTGGGCCACACCACGTTTGAGAGCGTGCGTGTTTGTGTTAAGACTCACAGGGACGTATATCTTGGCTTCAGACAGTAGGCTAGCCAGACGAAATATTTGGTGCAGATATGAGCTCACTGTCAAATATAGCTGCTCCAGGTCAAGCTGGGTCAGGGTCTTAGCAATGGTTAGCAGGAGGGTGAGTCAAAGCAATGAGGGAACTATACTACAGTTTGTTTACATCAAGTGTTTTTACTGAGCTTACTATCAGATAACTAATGTTTGGTTCACTACCAATATAAAAACTTGCTACTGAACACAAACAAAGTTCTATTAGTAGATTAAAATGTGAGAGAAAACACTTTCTGTTTAATCTTTTCGAAATGGCTTTAACGAAACTGTGAACAAAATTAAACCTTCTGTTCTGCAGCTCTTCACTCTAAATTAACCAAACAATTAGGTTTATTTATCATATCAGATACAATACAGTGCAAATTATTGATCTATATTACTTTATTAAATGTACTGTAATAATTTAATAACAGTGTAATGCCTTTGGGGTTTTGTTTAAGTTGAAACCTAGTAATCAGGGAACTAATATTGCAATATTTCATCTTGGCAACATAAAAAATACATGAATTCATACCAGAAAAATGAAGTGTGTTTTTAAGAACATAGCATATATACAGTACAATTCAAAATCTGTATAGTAGTTTTGTTTTTTGAGTCTTAAAGTCTTTTTCTGATTTAAAATACACTACCCCCTCCAATGTTTACCAGTCCCCAGCCCTCATCCAGCCACTCTGACACCGGCTTAGAGAGATAGTGATAAAAGGAGGAGAAAGAACAAGGGAATCATAAACTTCAGAAGTAAAAACAGTTGTGCTACTCATATTTTTTCAACCATTTCTAACCATGTTCAAAGCAACATCAAGACACCTTTTATCAAGTGTCCCGTACTGCATGCGTTTCACATGCCACTCTACTGTAGACAGTAGACCTGCGCTGCAGGTGCCGACGCTAGAAGTGAACATGTCCGACGCATCAGCAGTCCATTGGCGAGGTCACGATGTTAACCAGGACATGGACACTGCATGTCAGAGAATGCTGAATGCATAGTGGTCAGTGCTCTCAGCTCAAGTAAGGGGATGAACCAAAATGACATCAGACAGTAGGAATGCACTGAAAATTCGGCCACCGAAAATTTTCGTCCGAAACTGGCCCATATTTTGCATTAAGTGACAAAAATGATGAATGCATTACAGGTCATAAGTCATAAGTACTACTGATCATATTTTCTATTTTTAGACATTTCATTTATGAATGAATAAATGAATTATTATTGGGAGGGGGGTCAGCTCAGTGAATTCCAAGCCAGGTGGTCTCAGGGTTTAAGCTTACCTCCAGCCAGGTCTAAACACAGAGAATGGTTTTTTAATGTATTTTAAAGTAGTTATTAAATCCTAATCTACAAAGAAGCGAGATGCCCTGACTGAGACAAATTAAAAGGGATGATGAAAAGAAGTAATTGGTTCATGAAACCTTTCCCCTTAGGTGAAACAACCTAAAAGGGGAAACAACATCAAAAACATCCCTGAGCAGCATTAAACAAGATTGAAATATCTTGCCATTAGCAAGAGTGCAGGCTGCACATATTACAAGAAATGTATAGCACTGAGTCCTTATAGATGAATCTTCAGAGGCTGTCTCTTTCTGACCTGTTGTGATCACTTGCACTCTGACTGCCATTAATGAGAAATTACCAGATAACAAGCGCTGCGTACTCCTACGGTTTGATATGTGAAAAGATCGAGGGCTGCCAGTGCGAATCGTTATTTCATTCATTGCATTATTTCACTATAATATATATACCATAATGAAGAATCATGCATAGCAGACATGCCTCTCCATTTTCTCTGCAGAGGCTGAATGAAAGATGAAGGTGAATGGAAGCAGAGCGAGCATGTACAAAACCCACAGACAGCAGTGGGAGACTAACACACACGCACGCACGCACGCACGCAGGCAGTTCGACCCAATTCATCTCCTCTGCATTCAGCCGTGCACCTCGCCCATTTGACGTCAGAGAGAACCCAGTTCACAAAAGGCAGCAAGGTTATATCTTCGTAGAGAGGAGGCTGTGTGTAAACTAACGGCAGAGTTTGTGCAGGCTCGGTGACTGCACATATTATATATCAGCAGAGGGCTTGCGGTGTGTGCGTATACCAGTGTTTGTCTGTGTCAGAGAGGATTCCCCTCTGCGTCGGTTGCACAATCTCACAAGGGGGGGCAGTGGGGACTAAAGTGAACCGTCCGGGCACAGTCGCACCAAAACAGACCGTCTTTGACACGGTGAAAATTTGGATACATGCAAACGCAGAGATGAGCAAACAGTACACGGTACATTTTTTTTTCAGCCCTGAGGTATATGAGGGTGATGAATGTGGCTCTAAGGCTCAGAAAAACTGCATCATAGCAACAAAGGAAGAGAAATGGAACTGTTACAAAACACAGATGCGGGGGACGTGAATGGTCATAGCAGCGGAAGACAGGGTTTCTCTTTTTCCATCTACGTCTTTCTGTCCTTCTCCTCGCCACCCCCTCACTCTTTCTCCATCTCCGTGCTGTGAGGATACCCCTTCCTGCCTTCCGCCCCCTTCGCATCAACCCCTCCCATCAATACCTTTCTCTACCTCCACCCACTTCTAAGGCTTTGCTCTCTGTCTGTGTCTCTCTCTTTTTCTCTCTTTCTCTTCCTCTTTTAATGTGTCTTCTTAAATTGTCAGACCTACTGCTGACGCCATCCTCCTCCACTAAGCCGGCCCACTCAGTCCTGTGGGACGAGCTATGACTCATTCTCTCCCTCCTTCCCTCCCTCCCTTCCCTGGTTACCTACCTACCTTTCTGCAGCTCTATCCAAGTCTCCCTCTCTCTCTCTCTCTGTTGCTATAACCTATCTATAGTTCTCTACTGCATGATGGGAAACATACAGAGCGTGGATGGAGATGGAGAGGAGAAAATTAAACTAAAGCATGAAAAAGAAGAAAGTGGCTGATGGAGAGAAAAGGATGCTGGCCAAGTGAACGACATTCTCCCTGCTGCATAATAAAGGAGTGGACAGAGAGGGGATCCTGATCTTGCATGCATTATTGATGACAGCAATAGTGCAGGAATGTGGGTGAGGGAGAGAAGTAAGGGATTCCCATGGGTCAAAATTAATAAAATGACAAGCATTTCTGAACTAAACCCACTGAAAATTAATTACCGGTCTTTTTCTCTAATTATTAAAATGGTAATTCACAATGCTCCATCTCTATATTAGACATAATCCCTCAGACTTTTATGTTGAAATGTCCTATTTGCGTCATGGGTGATGCATTTCCTGTTACCAAATGAAGCTGGGGAAGGACCAAGCAGCACATCCTCTACTGTTATCCTATTTGACGTATAAACACCATCAGATTTTGTAACACAAGCAGCAAAATTTGCAATACATAACATCAAGGGATAAAACTTATTGTTTGACTATTGTAATGCTCTGGTCTTCCCAAAAAGAACATCTCTCAGCTGCTCCAAAATTCAGCTGCTAGAATGCTGACGAAGACCAGAAAGAGAGCCCACATTACACCCATTTTAAAGTCTCTGCATTGGCTTCCAGTATTTTTTTAGAATACATTTTAAGATTATTTAAATGTTTTTTAAATCTCTAAATGGTCTTGGCCCTTCTTATTTATCAGATTTGCTTTTATCATATGAGCCAGTGAGAGCACTCAGGTCTTCAGGTCGTGGACTTTTAATTGTACCAAAAGTAAGAACAAAGACCCACGGTGAGGCAGCTTTTTATTATCACGGCCCACACCTGTGGAACACCCTACCTGAAGATCTGAGGGCTCCATAGAGCATCAATATTTTTAAAAGCAAGCTCAAGACCTACCGTTTTAATCTCACTTTAACTGAGTTTCATTCTAAGAAGTTTTATTTATTTATTCATTCATTCATTCATTCATTCATTCATTCATTCATTCATTTATCTAGTTCAAATTGTAGTCATTTGTATTCTATTTTATTTATTTTAAGTATAGTATCTTATTTTTTTTAATGGTTTAGTATTTTAGTATTTTAGTATTTTTATTTTATATTATTTTATTTTGGTGATTTTAATTTCCTGTGTTGAGTTTTAACATCTTATTTTACCTCCAGTGTTTCCTCATTAAAGATATTATGAGAGCATTTCCTCAGTTTGTTCAGCAACTTCTTCTTTAATTCATTTATCTAGTTTTTATTGTTTTAATTACTATTGTTGTATATATTGTGTTCTTAACCTTGGGATTGTGGGGTGGGTTAGGTGTCGGGGCTGGGGGCGGGATCTTTTTCTTAATTTATTCTATTTTAGGTTGTTTTTATGCACAACACTTTGTGTTACAATGCCATTGTATGAAAAGCACTTTTTAAATAAAGTCTGATTGATTGATTGATTGATTGATTGATTGATTGATTGATTGATATATCAGTATTAATACAGTTAAAGTAAGGGACACAGGTCTCCCAAGCTAAACATGTTCACTCACACTGAAACATCAACAAAAGGCTGCCAGGGACAAGAAACACTTTCTACACCGTCTCTTTGTTGCAGCTCATTCTGTCAAAGCTCTGTCATGACTTATTGAAACAGAAACAAAGACATGAAAGTCTCCTCTCCCGACGAAAATATGTCATCACTCTAACAGAATAAGGCAGCATACACAACATCGTCCGTGTCTGAAATGGGCTTAAGTTGCATCAACGAATGACAAGACCGGATTACATCATGTGACAAACTGTGCACAGGCGAGCAGAGGCAGAAATAAAGAGTCAAAAGAAAATGCTTCAGGAGGAACAACGGAAGACAACAAAAACAAGAGTCACAATCCATAAAGACCCCGTCTGAGAGGTTTGGGACAAAGTCGTGGTTTCTGCCAGTGATCAATTCAATATTAGACTACTCCTAGAACTGGAGCATGAATCCAACAGATATTGGCTGTTGACTTTATAACTATGTTGATGATTGATTGATCTGTTTGAGTACATTTTGATGACGCTTCTTCAATGTGAATATTCCCAATTGTGTGTCCCTGCTATGACTGAGTGTTGTCGGTCCCTGGACAAAGCACGACACTAGCTATGGTTACATGTGCAATATTTCTTCAACCCAATTATAATCTTTCTGAAGATGGATCCAAACTTCACTGTTTGTATAGAAGCTTAATAGGAGTTAGTAGTGTACCAAATACAGTACCGTTGGAGCAGAGCCATGCACGCTAACCAAAAAGCACTGCTGTGTTAAAGTGGGTGTCAAAGTTAAGAAGGTAAGTCAATTATAGCATAGCAATCATTGTTTGATGTTAGCGAACAAGGATTGTCTCCTTTACTCAGTTGAGGCAGATGGCTGTCTAACATGAGTCTAGTTCTGCTCGAGGTTTCTGCCTGTTAAAAGGAAGTTTGTCCTCACCACTATAACTTGCTAAATACTGCAAGGTCTGTTGATAATCTAACACTGAGTACGGTCTAGACCTGCTATGTTTGTAAAAGTGTCTTGAGATAACGTTTGTTATCTGATTGATTTATTGATTGATTGATTTACTGCGTGTCTACCTGCCAGAAATGTGCTTCAACTGATGGCTCTGTTGTCTTAAGTCCAGAATGATTAAAGAAGCAGAATGTTGTTGTGACTGCAAATACTGTAACTCTAATTTCTATGCCATTAGAGCTCAGTTAATCAAACACATTTTGTTTCTGACAGCTTCTTCAAAATAAAAGTCCTCTTTTGATAGGTTGTTGATATACCATTATTCTGAAACAGCCTGGCATCTTTTCAGGAGTAGTAACTTAACTACTCAGAAGGTAAAACAAAGGAGCTTTTTAGGAATACAAACAGGGAGGCCAGAGAGAAACAGAAATTCATGACCCCCTTTAATTATGTAATACTGGGGGATAATATTGTCACTGTAAATGTCTCTAAATGAGCAAATAGACTGAGTAGTGGTGTTAAATACAAAGATTTGACATTTTACATTTGGCAGCATGGACTTAGAGCCTCTGCCATGGATCTGTGCTAAGGTATCAATTTCCAACATCCCACACATCTCGACAGAACACCAGCTTCTTTCAACTTCCAATAAACTTGTTTCATAAACTGTATCCGGCCTTTTGACCGTCGAGACATCCAACAATCCGGAGTTCTTTTTAAGACTCCAGTAAAAACGTTGTGTCCGCTGGAGACCAGTTTTTCTTTGCTCCTGCCATGTATCTACCCTTTCTGGTGATAACAAAAGCAGAACCTTGACATGGGAAGAGAGAGCAGACATGCAGAATAATTCTACCCCAATTAGGAAGAGGGTTTACATGGAGACTGATCTGCATAACAAACAGTTTGTTAACATACGGAAAACCTTTTCTCATGTTGGTTTTCTTCTGCACCACCAAAAAAGATAAAAGGTTATTGAGGCCGTACAAATCCATATCTTCCGCAATGTCTTAGCTAAGCAACTAAATAACAAGGGAATCATGCCCCTGCAGGATTGCAGGTCTATTTTGGTCCAATCAATGGCCAATGAAGTGTTTGATACTAGGAGCATGAAGGGGTCTCCTCATCAGTGTGTCTGTCAAGAGGGATCCCAGGGGGAGCGTGTTAACAGCACCAGAGCACTATCAAGTCTCACCGAGCAAAAACGACACAGTGGTTTTAATAACCTGTGAGCCTAAACACACACACCTCTACTGGGTTACACTTGTACACTATACATGGTCTAAACACAAATAATTAAAAGAGGAACAAAAGGACTCTTAATTACTATTTTCATGTTGCTAAATTATGTGGCATGCATGCAATTAAATTAAATACTAAGATAATTAATCAATAAATAACATTATCATTAGATTTGACACCATGCATGGGATAAGCAATGCAGTACCACATAGGAGCATCACTATGATGTATTGGAAGACTGCACTGAAAAGATGGGAAAATATTGCGCTTGACATTTTATTTTCCCTGCGCCTCACAGCTGAGGCAGTTCCCAGAATCGAGCTGAATGATTTAAGTAACAAAAAGTGTGAATCAAATCTCTACTCTGTGAAGGAGCTGGACAGACAGCACTGAAAATCAGATACTAATAAAAAAAATCTGTTTGCCAAATGTCTCAGTGTCTTAATGCGTCTGGTGTCGTAATGACACGACTTCGAATAAAGGAATCTCTGAGCTGTCCAGTAAATGCAGAAATGAGTGAATGAGGTATTGTGGGGATATCTTCTCTCCAAGCACCGTGAGATTTGTGCAAGAGATTCTGCCTGCTCAACTTGAGCTGCTGATGTAACACGAATAACTGTGTCAAAATAAAATTGGGTGGCGGCTCCTGCACCCATTATAAACCTTATGTAATTTATCAGCTTCTTTTACTGTGAGAATGGGGAGCAGAGGAGGAGAGTGTGAGAAAGATGGGAGGGAAAAAAACAGAGAGAGATGGAAGAGCAAGGGGTGGCTAGAGAGACAGGAAGAGAGGAAAAACTTCTCAATGATGAAACAATCTCTCCTGTTAAGCGATTGGACCAGGCTTCCACCAATGGGAGGACCAGCTCCATGGCAACAGGCTCTGTCACCAAGAGAAAAGCAGCCATATCCCTCAACACCCCCATATTTTCCTCTCCTTTTCTCTCTCACCACCCCCCCCCCCCCCCCTCCTTTCCCCGATTACAAGGCCCGGTGTATTTATCACTGGGTAAACACAAATAAAAACAGCATTCAGACACACATGCACAAAACACACACACACAGCAGCAACATGGGTTACTTACAGCTGGAACAACAACAGCTCAATCGCACAGACACAACAAACACACATTCAGGCAAACATGGCCTGCAGATGTACACACAAGCACACAGACTTAATGGGGCTTACATAGTGATCGGAGTGTGAGTCACTGGCACACACAGTTCTTTAAATGTGCACATTGGTGATGACTCCCTTTACACACAGTCTGACTGCAGACGACTCTGTTCCACTTCGTCCTGATGAGAGCGGTGACTAACGATCGGGTCTGCCGGAGATGAACCTTGAACTCAACAGATTGAGCTCAGAAGAACAGACCTCCGGGATGAGGAAGTGGGTGTCAGGAGGAAGAAACAAAGGTAACGTACGAAAGGTGAGGTCCACATAATACCGTCAAAGCTAGTTTCGCAGGGTAAACGAAGCTGATACAGGGTGGGACACTCAATGTATACTCTCAGTGTTTGGGATTAACTCTAAACCTTTACAGGACGCATCATGAAACACTCACTGTTCGACACAGTATTTGTCTAACTTTGCATGATGGTGACTATGAAGAGCTCTGCAAACATAGTCACCATCATGACAGAGATGATTTCATCCTTATTCACCAAATGTTTTTACACTCTTGCTTTTTATTGATATATTTTAAAGAATTAAAAACCCTGAAACTAATCAACTGATTCAAACAGTGGAATCTCGACTGGAACATTACCAGTTTCAACTGGTTTGGCCTAGATTTTTTTTTTTTTTTAAACCAAATTTTATTCATTTTAACATTTAAAAAACAGCAGTATGACAAACAGAGACAGGCAAATGAATACATTTATGCAAAGTGAGTAACAGAGAGTGCACCTAACAAAAAAAAAAAAAGAAAAATAATAATAATATCAAACAAACAAAGAAGGACATCGTGTTATCAAGCATCAACATGTTCTTCCTAGATCACTAGTCAGCATACATAATCATCCTGCCATGACTTTAGTTCAGTTAAATAGATTGAATTCTTTGAAAGTGAGAGATGAGAGGCTGCCAACACCTGTAAAATGTATCTGTTGAACCACAAATGGTGTATTTGATCTTTTCCAATTTTAAAAAAGATAGCAGATCCTGAAGCCAGGATGTGTTTGAAGGAGGTGAATGACTCTTCCAGAGAAGGAGAATCCGACAAAGGGCTATTAATGGCCTAGATTTTTTGATTAAATTTAAATGCAGCTCACAAGCAAACCTTTTTAAAACTCTTCAAAATTGAAGTAAGAATTCATTATTGAAAGGTAAAACTTCAGACTGACTAGTAACAGTTTGATAACTTAAAACATGTTCTGTACTTCATCCACCAACACATTGAAGGATTAAGTTAGAGCTATCACAGCATGGCACTACCTGTTGAAAAACTTGTATGGCAGATTTTCCGGATGGTTGAAATATTTGTTGGGTGTGCAAAAAAAAATAATACTGATACGCTTCAGTGAGCAAATATTACGTTTTATAACTAGGGTTTCAAAATGTTGGGAATTTTCAAAGTTGGAAACATTCTATGGGAATTAACAGGAATTTATGGGAATAAAGAAGGAATTTACTAAATTGAAGGTTGGCTTAAATAAATTTTGGGAAAATATATTTTAGCATCATCCTGACAAAACAACCATATTTCATGCAAGTACAGTTAAATATCTATGCTATTCCTCAATCACATGCACATAGCACACTGCTTACTGCAGGGCTATTGAGACAACGCCCCCTACATGCACTTTTCATTTAACATTTTGAATTGGACTTTGTTGGGATTGTATTTTTGTTCATTTTTGAATGGGTTGGGTCGGGGGATGAGTAATATTTAAATCAACATTCATTTTTTTGGTCTTCAATGAAAAAATTGATTCCATCCATCCATCCATCTTCTTCCGCTTATCCGGGTCCGGGAAAAAATTGATTGTTCAATAAAATATTTAACACTTGATACAGTTCTACTTACAAATAAATCTGTTTTAATTGTATTATTTTTCGATGGATGTGTGCTTATAACAAAAAAAATATTTATTCTTGGATATGATACCTTTCCATTAAATTACCCATCAATTCCCAGTTAATTCCCATAAATTCCCATTAATTCTAATTTGGAATATTTCCAAAATTCCCCAGCTTAACATCCCATGGAAATTAAGCTTGCATTAGCTTGAAGTAATAGTTTACTCACAGGTGAGTGAAAGAGGTATTTTTACCTGTTCACTAAAAGTAAGTTATTCAGTGAATGAGGGATGTAAAGGGTTGCATGACTTGAGACCCATGCATGTTGAGATTCATCACAACAAAGCTCAAAAGTCTTTGTACTTCCACATTGAAGTCAGAAAAGGCAAAATATTTGTGTCCCAGAATGTGATCTTACATTGCTTCATGGAGAGGAATAATGTGCAAACAATCAGCAGGAGACACGCACACACACAAACACAAACTGGTGCAAACACACCCACAGCACTATGCCATCCAGGTAGCTCCAACCCTTTACAGTGACTCTGTTTTGCCTCTGTACCACAACACATTCCGGCTCACGTGATGTAAAAGGGGCTTTATTTTTACTGGTCTAGGCAAATGATACATCCTTTGTTCATCCATCCATCCATTATCTATAGCACGTATCCCGTTTGAGGTCAAGGAGGGGCTGGAGCCAATCCCAGCTGTAATTGGACAGAGGCAGGGTCAACCCTGGACAGGCTGCCAGTCTATCACAGAGCTGACACACAGACACAATCAACCACTCATGCACACACTCACACCTACGAGCAATTTAGAGGCACCAGTTCACCTACGTCCTTAACCAAAGTCTTTGGACCGTGGTTGGAAACTGGAGTACCAGGAGAGAACCCACGCATGCACAAGGAGAACATGTAAACTCCTCACAGAACGGCTGCTGCCACGCCGGGATTGAACCAAAAACCAGCACCAAACACTGCACCACCATGCAGCCCATCTTTGATTCTAATGCACAGAAACGAGTGCAATGATTTCAAATGTCCAAAAAAGAAATACGCTCGACCACTGCTGTGATTGAAAGAAGTATGCTTCTCAAACTCACCATCTGGAGGTGTATAAATTTGAATTGCAGTACATCACTTCACTTACAGTATCCCAATATGTTGCATAATTACCCATGTTTCAGGATGTTTATCATACTGCCAGGTTCCTTCTGACACACAGCCCTTATATCTAGATGTGAAGCACTGGTCTGACAGCAGATCATAAGCAGTCCCTCAAGGCCAAATTCAAAAACAGCACTCAGGAACAGATGGGTGACGTCACGGATACTACGTCCATATTTTGTACAGTCTATGGTCGGAATGCAACGGATCAGATACGCAAGACTTCCATTTTTGCCGGATGCCCGAACACGACGCATCGATTCAGCACAGAGCAGATGGAGCGGGACAGGAAGTCAGGCACCAAAACAAAATAAAATATCCAGTTCATTTTCAGCATAAAACACTCAGTGTTATCGTTAGATGGTTTTTAACTTAACTATGACAACAAAATATCATTTAGAGCGGAGGCAGGCCTGGAGTCATCAGGTCAGAGGTTTTCAGAGGCTGAAAAAGACAACACGGACGAGGAGAGGAGGAGGAGAATCCTTTCTATTCAGTAACTACTGCGGGAAAACCTCGGTCACATGACTCCAGATGTGCAGCGGTCCTGCTCTGTGCTGTGTTTCGAAAACGCAGCCGGTGGGTGTTGACGGACAAAGAACACGGAGCCGGACCGCAGCGGATCTCAGGCGGACCGGACACAGATCTGGTGGAAGTCCCGTGTCAGGCAGTGACTCCAGCACTGAGGGAGGGACCACCAACGACTGCTGAAGCACAAAGCTCAAGCCATCACACAACTGTATTTGCCACCTGTGCAGTCTGGATGTCTCCCTCATTTTTAACCTCTCTTTGACTAGCTCACTTGTCTCTGCCTCTAACTCACGATGCATATCTAAACAGTCCGTTCTCCAGATCACACATTCGTAAGGTCAATGACTTGGCCTCAGGTGTGGCACAGACTCTCTGAACGACTGTTCCTATTTCTCTCACCTAATATCCAGTTCCTGCTTCATTTTAGAGCACTCTGTAATCCCTCCACTCCCAGTCTCATGTTTGCTCTCTGCTCACACCAAGAAATGTCCAACTGCTTTACACACCAGTGCAAATACGACCAGTGTTAAATTTCTGAAGCAGGATTCAACACAAAGACAATGGGAATTATTGTGAAGCCAGTAAAAACTGTTTCCACATAAATTATCCTTTAGGCTTTGTTGAATTAAGAATACGGTGAATCCAGGAAGAAGATAGGATAAGCAACTGGAGATCCTGCAACTCTGAGAACAGTGTGTCAAAGTTTCACAGCGCTCTGACCTCAAAACACTTGTAAATTTCCCAAAAATGAAGCTCAACAAACTTTCCTCTGTTGGCTCTCTAAATGTCGATGTTAGTGGGATGGATAACTATCCTGGAGCGATACAAAAATCAGATGTTCAAAGCTGCTTAAGGTTCCAGGCAAAGGTATCTGTTTCATGTCTTAAACCCTGATCCACTGTCTTGTAACCCTTGTGTAGGGAGAAAAAACTTCATTATCATGTCAAATCATCATAGATCAAACTCAAAAGAACTAAGCAATGATTCCTTGAATAGATTTGATGACATCAGGAAAGAAAGCCGTCAACTTTTTAGCTGTACTGCAAACTTCCCAGTGATGGTTTTGAAATGTGAACATAGTAACATAGAAGGTTCTTGGATTTATTGTTCTGAACCAGAAACACCTGCAGCTCAGTGAAAAGAGGAATTTTGCAGCCTGGTTGAACACTTGGAACCTAGGTACAAGTTCACCATCACATAAATACTTTTCCAACAATGCTCAGCCAGAACTGAGAGTGTGCAAACACTTATCAGCGGAGTTAGAAGATGTAACAGCGATGAGCTTCACCATAGATATCTTAGCTCTGATGTTTGCCTGACAGTGCACTGGTTACACGCCACAGTGCAGAGCAACAAACTACAAAGTTCCACAGATCTTACATCAGTAACTTCATTCAGGTTGCCATCAAGGAAATGCTTTACCTGTGGTATATTCCATTGAGTATATTGCAGGTCAGTTTATTTGCAATATTTTCTGTGACTAATCCACTGCTGCATTTAGATCTTTACAGTTGGTTTGTAATTCCTCTTAGTTTTGAAGATTTACCAACCACACCACAGATAAACATTTATATGTCCTTACAAATAAAAACTGAATCAGTTTAAAAATATATTTGTTTTATTTTGGTTCAAAAAGTTAGAATAGCCTAATGTTGCCAAAACATATTTCAGAGTCTCATCCATAGACTATAAAAATTAAGTCTGCGCAGTAGAGAATTTCTGTGTTGCCATGGTAATTTCTGTATTGCCACGGTAACAAGCTCCGGCCTACAGCGTACCGTCCCGAGATCCTATGGAGTTTCCCTCTACGGCAGTTGTCAATCAAAGTGAATCCGGAGATAAAACCCCCTTTTTTAACCTCTAATAACTAACGAAAAAGAAACTTTTCAGAAAAAAGAGGCCTTGAACACAAAAATAACTACATATCACCACAGCATACGTATGTGAGAAACATTCGTACGACGTGTATTTATTTTTTAAAGTTTGACTGCAGCCCCATTCAATGGGGGAGACAGTGTTTTTGAGCTATACTGCAGCCAGCCACCAGGAGGAGAGGCAGGTTTGTTTGCCAAAGTAGTGCAATACCATCTTTAGGCCAATTTCCAGAGTGTTAGACAATTAAATATATTCTTCATTGATATAAGTGCTTTGAACAGCAGTGCTTTATTCAATCTGAACTTCCTCTAACAAGATGAAAGGATCCTCTAAGCGCTAACCAGAGTAAATGTTGAATAATTCACTTTCCAGATGGAGACCAGCGTCCTCAGTGATCTGCACAAACACCTCCTTTAGCCACAGCCACACTTAATGACAGCTGGCTCAAGTGCTGCCAGCCAGCCGCCAAACCCGGAAGTCAGGCATCCAGCCAGTCAAACAGCCAGGCGGTCTCTGTCGGGCCAGCAGAAAAGTACGGCCCCTTACAATGTGGCTTGTGCACTCCAGAATAGCGGGCAGGACGGCAATATGCCAGTCATTCAGACATCCATCCAGTACTCATCCTTAGTCTCCCTGCTCTCCAGTGCCTCCGCTCCCCTCCTTTGTCACCTAGCCAGCTAAATATAGTCCCTTCAAAATCCCATAGGCCACAGGGGTCAGGGTCTGCAAACCAAACATACATCCTAAACTAGATCTCTCTATTGCAGACCCCGTAAACATTAAAAGCAAACCCAGGAGCGACCATAAAGGCAAGTCAGCACAGACGCATAAAACATGGCCTCTTGTTCTTTTTGCATTACTGTTCCTGTTACACTGTGCTTGTGCAGTTCTAACCATGACAACATTGTGCTGAAATAGAAGAGCTGGAGGATGATGACAGGCCTGCTGTTGGCTTTGGACACAAGATGACATGCATACTGTGTCGACTAGTAAGCTTAAATAAGTGGGGTAAGACTATTTTTGAATACAGCTGTGCAAATACCTCCGTAGTGGCCAACTTCCTACATTATATGTCTGGAAAATAAATACACGAGTCAACAACGCAGTCCTTTACATGAAAACTTTCCACAACCTACCAATGCACTTTAAATCATTCTAAAATTCATTAGATGCTTTACTCTCTACTCACCTGTCTGATGTGTGACAGGATGAGTGTGTATGGCACGAGTTATGTGGCAGCACAAGCACAGATTAGGAGGCAGTGTTAATTAGAGAAACTGCACATTGCAGCGAGTCGGTCGATCACGTAGCTGACCTGACACCGGCGGCAGGTCAGCGTCTTGCTGCGCTTTGCCATCTGTTTACCTGCAAAAGCCAACCACTCCCAATACCTACGCCTGCCTCAGGATAGCAATTATCTGTCCCCACCTTCTTTGCTGTTTTCTTCACTCACTGTTTCTCATTCTCTTCAACCATCATTATTACTTTTTAATTACATCAAGAACAACCACTCCTAAACGTGTTTGGGTTAGGTATAGCATGTGCTGAATCCTCCTCTCAGCTCGTCTGTGATGTGCCTGACTAATCAAGGTAGATTATTCGAAATCTATCTATTGGCTTTAGTGGTCTTTTACTACTCCCTCTGTGCCTCTGGACCATCAACAAGATGGCCTGTCTTGTTTGCAGTCTCATCTGAATATACTGCTGATATAAGGCTGGACAGGTGGATTTTGCATCGTTTGAAAATAGTGCATTAAATGGTTCCAAAAGACACAAATCAGTGTTCGGTTAACTAACTACATGTGATGTTTGCTTCAAGTCCACTACATCCTATTAGGGATGGGAATTTACCGTAATCCTGGTAATCGATTACTCGAGATTCCTAATGAACGATTACTTGAGTACTCGCAATTGTGATTTTTTTTTAACCATAAACAAAAATAAATAAATAAAAGTCTGACACGGACCTACCAGACGAGAGTTGTAGTAAGTTCTGCTGCTTTTTCTTCATACATCTTTTCCACTCTCGTAGTAGTTGTTCTCTGTGATGGTAGATTGTACTCCTGCTCGACAAACGCGATCAGCTCTTTGAAGCCTTCTCCTTCCACAAAACTTAATGGGAGCATATCTCCAGTTACCATTTTGGTTATTATCAGGCTAATCTTCTCCACTCTGGATTCATCACGTGTGTTAACAGGGCGAGCAAAAGATGTGATGCGAGACTGCCTGTTATCTGTCTCCTCTTTTTTCTCCTTTAAGCGTATGTTTAAGCATCAAACTAGTATTTCTATGGTATGCAAGTTTAACGCCACATATCTTGCACTGCACATTAACTCCATCGTTTTTTTCGAAGTACTTCCAGACATCACTTTTTTTAACTGACATGTCTCAGGTGTCGCAGACGGTTGTGTTTGTTGTGCTTTCGCTTTCGGTTGAATAACGTGTCCCTAGAGAGTTGCCGTAGCTGCCGTAAAACAGTTGTTTTTGCTGAAATCTGGCTCGGTGTGTTCTAAAGCTGAAGCCGTGGCCGGAGAAGTCAAACGTTTATATCCCGTTAATTATTTTCCTACCTAGTATATTCAGTTAGGCAAAAACAAAAAGCACATGGTCACACATGTAACGCTGTATGAGTTCAAGTTATGTTGCCAGTAGGGATGTACATTTAAAGTATTTTCCAAAAAAAATCATTATTATTCTTACGTCAAAAACAAGGCCAAATACGTTGTTTTCCCCCTAAATTGTATTTTCTACAGCAACAAAACTGACGGGATTGAATACGGGCACATGTTTGACACGCAGAATATCAACGAACAGGCTCATTAAAATATTCTACGCGGACATAGTCTTATAAAGTGAAGGCTGAGACTACTAACAGAAAAGTACTTCAGACTCACAGTGTCCAGTTTTCTGCTTACTCGTTCTTATTGAGAAAAATAAACATGTGTATTCGATCAGGTGTCAGCCGGAGCGCAACCGGGTCATAATCAGTCCAGCTGCAGAAGAGCCCAGACGGCTCTGATGTTGCTGCTTTGCAAACATAGCGTACCTGAATTTCCCCCCAGTCTGTTGCCTTCATATCCAAAGGTGGGAAATGTTCTGTGTAAAGTTGTCAACCTTTGTGTCTGTGTCGTTGTTGGCAGCAGTTTTGTATTGATCCTCTTTAAAAAAGTGCTTGTGGAGACCTGACGCGCAGCCGCAGCCCCCAGCTGAGCGTCTCCGCTGTGCGCAACACCTTTAACAGCTGATTCACATCGAAACATGCTTTAAACTTAAAACAACTCCCTGATAGCTGAGTGTAATATGAGACCACATGATGTTTGTTCCACGTGACGGAAAATTGATAACAAAAATTCGTGTTTCGAGTAATTTCTTAACAATCAATTAATCGACAATCGATTAATTGTGGTCATCCCTAGTTGCCAGGTGCGCGAGCAACAAAATGCTATTCGAATAATGGGGTCAACGGCAAGTACTCGAGTAATCGTACCCATCCCTACATACTATGTTGCCATTTTCCAATTCTATACAATTGAAGTAATACAAATGACTTACAGAATATAAAAACAGGATGTTTTATGAATCATTTTGCAAAAGAACAGAAAACTAATTGGAGTGGACGGGAGGTGTTAAAGGTGTTTTAATTGATATTTAAAAGCAGGTATCTGCACAGGGATATAAAAAACATTTAACAAACTCATGCAAACATGCATTAATACCAGAGAGCTACAGGCTGGGAAAAAATCATGGCAGATACCAACATGATATCAGAAGTATTAATTTAACCAATAGTTGGCGCAATACAGATGTTTTTTGCATAACTTCTTTGACGAACTTTAAGATTTAATGTATTTAAATTGTTGCACACATTTTTAGACATGCAAACACATACACACACACACATGCAATGCTTATACATGCTGCTTGTTCCACCGGCTCACAGTGATGCTGTCTTGTCTCTGTAAAGCCAAAGTTACCACCTCTGATGCCGGAACAAACCCTCATGACTCAGAGACTGACTGACAGTATAAAAAGGGTTAAAAGAATCCAGATGAAGAAGGAAGAAACACATCCCTACTCAGAGCTATGATGATGAAAAGCGGAGAGAAGAGACAACAAGATGGCCGCTTAGTTGCATAGTTTGGAGGTTTTGCAAACATTTCCCCCTCTGTTTGTTATCATGGGGGGGAAATAGTTAAGGAAGTTTTTTCAGAAAGCTATAGAAGAGAAGTATGAACCTTCTGGCTTTAAGGCAATTACAGAAGCAGATACCCAAGGGGTTTCTATCGATTTATTTGATCCCTTTCTCTCCCTCTCGTGCTCCCTCTATTTCATCCTCAGTCTTTTTCCCACGCATTGGCAATTAGTATGCAGGAGTCAGGCTGCAGGGGTACCAACTACCTGGGGGAGAAAACTTTGAAGTCACAAATAAAACAAAAAAAGCTTTCATTATATCCAATGACGAAGATGCCAAAACATGAGATTTCAGAATGTAGACAACTCAGCAGCATTTTGTGAGTCAGGGGTAACCAGCTAGCCTTAACCACTTTAGCTACCCACAGTAAAGGGGCTTACATGGGGACTTGCAGACATCAGGCAGAAAACAGCATGAGCTCTGGCAACATGACACCATATGGGTGGTTTCTATCTAATTTGGGGGTTGCTGTTGTTGTCGTCTGTCTTTTGCATTTCTAATTGACATGAGGGAAGAAACATGGGATCATTGTCATTTTATGAGGAAAACATCAGCCTAGTTAAATTAGGGTGCATCGTTTAGGACACTGATGAATCCTGATTTATCAT
>NC_048272.1:11684366-11711866 GCF_009762535.1 Notolabrus celidotus | reverse complement strand
GGATCCTTTCTGTTTAACTGGTGAGTTAAATGTGTGTTTTAGTCAGTGGAAGGGGTGTGATGTCCGCCAGCCAAATGGCTATTGTGCATGCCTTGGCTCCAGCAGTCCAATATGTCAGCACCCATCAAGGCGGTATTTTGGCTTTGCGTCTCACAATGGAAGGAAATGGAGATTCACATCAGATTAATACATAGTCTATGGGCATATAGAGTGAAAATACGCATATCATACATACAGAGAAAGTAACTTACATTTGCATAAACTGTATTTAAACAATATCTACTTACCAGCTCCCAGTAATATTCCTAACTCCCAATAGCTTTTTTGACACATTAAAGAAGTCCATAATGGAGAACCAGACCTGATGCAAACCTGATTGGTCAGTCAATCCACAGCACTTCATCAATCATGCTTATAGTTAAGCGGACGAGAATAACTCTCACGCTAGTCTTATTGCACAGCACAGGATACACAGCATGTCTGCAGAACTGGCTACACAGTGGCCGAGGTGATGGCCAAAGTATTCCCTGCAGAAAAAATCTATTCAACGATCTATAATGTGATGGAGATTTTACAAAACAGCCCATATATAAAGGGGGAAAGTGAGGAAATGCAGACAAGAATGTTCACACCACGTTGCAATTCTGTATGAGAAAAGCAACACCAAGACAACATGTACACACAGTGTTGTAAAAGCCACAACAATTTCTGTACTTATACATTTTGCATCCGCTCAGTGTACAGGTAAGTAGCTGTGTGAGGCTTGAACCGAATGGTGCTCTTCAGACCCTCTCTGTGTTGTGGTGATGAATGGAGACAGAGGAGGCCTGTGTGACAAAACAGGGAGCGTGACTTCCAGCTGGAAACAGCTCCTTTCTCCTGGCACAAAAGAGCAAAGAGCTCCAAACAGAGCACAACGCTTATTCTCTTTTCTCTTTTTTTCTCTCTTCACTAAGTCTGAAATGCCTTTCCCCACGTATTTTCGCTTCTCCTTTCCACACATTTTCTCTCCTCTTCTCTCCTGTACAGTGACTGATTGCTATGCCAGCGCCTCAACCAATGAACCCATCCTATCCCTTCCAGTTTCCGGGGGCTTTTGCAACGCCACATTTATCACCAAATGTCCCGGCAGTTCTGGCAGTGCGGTGCATCTCAAAGCTCTGAGGCAGTTCTATATCTTGGTATCTTATATCTCTTCTTATACACTGAAGCAGAGAAAAAACAAAATGTAATGTCGCATCATATCAAAGAATACCATCCAATCTGTGCAGCTGATACGATAGAGAGAGGAAAGGTAGAAAGTTTGAAAATAGAATTTGAGTGTGTACTTTCATTTTGCTTATTCTTTGCAAAATTACAGGGTTTGTTCTAAACTTCTAATGGTTGAAGATGATTTAATTAGTGTTCCGTTAGCTGTCAGGAACCATCAACTCATCAGCCCAGTGCTCTCCAGCTCTGTCAGGTTGTTAATGGGCTTGTGTCTCTCAAGAAAAATCATGTACTTGACATCATTTTCAGGGGAGCACAGCCCACACAACTGACAAAACAGCTAAAAAGCCATCTAGACTATGTCTGTTCATGGTGGAAGGAAGGACCAAAAAGAGAGAAATGAACCATGAATGTGAAAGCTGCTTGCTTGAGATTCAGCTACCGTTGTCGCTGTGGGAACACTGTGAAATCTACCATCACAAGTGACTCATTAAAGGTTATGGCACCACCTCACAGCAAGATACAAGCTTTGGATCATACTATATTATTGGCTTGAAGTGACATCATGTGAAGGTGTGGTTTTATGCTATGTACTTTTGAAGTTTGACAGAGCCTCTGCATCCTGGTGGGAAGTAAAAGCTACTTAAACCATCAAAAATACAAAAATAAAACTTTTTATCAGGGTAAATATATGTTTTTCTGACTCTAAAGGACACAGGGCTATATTTTTATGCAGTAAAGCGAGTGCGTATAACGTTTTCAAGAGGATATGGGGCAATTATTTCAACTTCTAACACACCTACCAAGCACACTTTTCAAAATGATGGATGTCATAAACATATATTCCTGCTGAGAAATTAACAAAGGCCAGACAGAGCTACCTAGAGCTCTCAAGAAAAGACTGTCATTCAGTTGAGCATTAGCATGCTGAAAAAACTCATGGCCTCTGACGCATGTTTGTGAGTCATGCTAGCATTAACAGATTGATTGTGACACTTAGACACAAATCAGTGCTGAAATTAAACGTGGTACATTTTAGAGACATTAAGAGACTTCAAGAGTGTTTTTTGCATCATTTATTTAAAATAACTATTAGTTTATGAATTCATTTAAAAAGAACATTTTTTTTTGTCTTCAGCTATCTTTTTTTAAAGAAATTGACTAGTCGCTGAGGACATATGAAGGACAGATTGTGTTCTGCATTGAGTGTGCACAGGTATATTTTTTGATAGCATACAAGGTCCATCATTGATGATGAAGTGGCAGCTGTGGCTGTCGCTCCCAACATAGTGGTATGTTGGACTGTGCACAGCAGCTTTGTGACCAGGGTCCAATTCATGACAAGAGAGCACTCCTGCTGGTGCCATATAGGAGCTTCCTTGAGCAAACTATGCAGAAATAAGTACCTGGCTTCCCACTTTGACCAGTTTCTTTCAACCATGCCCAGTGCCATTTGTTTCTGAGTCCTTTGTCAACTATTATGACATCTTCCCCAGGTTTCATGAATCTATTTTCCCAAGCATAGCATGCTAACACTACATAACTAGATCCCACACTTCCAGTGTCGCCAAGACCTACCTTAGCCTGCTTTTGATTGGCTAGTATTGTTGGTTAGGTGGAAAGCCAGAGCACAACATTGGTAAGTACAATCCATTGACTCAAAACAATGATACGGGATGTACCACAACACACTGCATCCACAACAAGTTCCCACATGTATCCATTTTTATGGCTCCAAAGAGCCTTTAAGGTCAAAATCAGATTTTCTTTTGTAGCTGGCTCCAGGCCAGGTTTTAATTTTTCCGTAAAAACTGACATCTTAGCATGGGCGTTAATGTGACCTTCTGTGCTTTTCGAGGCCGGCAGTGGACACTTGTGGAGCTGCAGCTTTTTAAACCTTTCACATTGACTTAATTTTTTGACACGAGAGGTTGCTGCTTGGTTACAAAACTACAAAATAAATAAAGAAAACTATGAAAAATACATTATAAAAAACCCTCTTTTCATGTGATACAACAGCATTTGTTATGAACTAAATCTGTTCATGCACAACTCCACTTTAAGTGCTACCATGGGTTTGTCTTTTTGAAGCTGTGCTTCTACTTTGCCCTAAGTGTCATGCAATGTTGAAAGTACTTGCGCACTATTACCTGTTATACGGTTACACTGTCAGAGCATACGTGAGGGTTCTCGGGAGATGCATGTTAGTTTGATGTTGGCTGGCTACCGTGGATGTGTAATAAAGACAGCTCTGACTAAAAGTGCATTAAGCCTCCAGTGCAATCCTTTACACTAAGTTCTAACAAAAGGATGCTAATGTGCTCAGTGACAATGCAAACACATTCTTTTTTGATAAGTAATGCTTTTCTCCATTTTCATCAACCTAGTTTAGTGTATAAGTTTGCTAACATTTGGATACTAATGCTCAACAAAGAGATAGGAATGCTGCAAGTTTTGCAAGTGTTTGGTTATGAGCTAACTGAAATTCAAATTCCAACTTTGTGATGGCATCAAGCATAAAGCTGAAAATTTATCCAATTTAATTTTGAGGGGGAAAGTATTGACTTTATCAGGTTCATGGCAATACTACAGATTCAACCAAACCCCACTAACAAACAAACAGCAGAAGTCAAGGTATTTTATAGTGATCAGGATCAATCAGAACCATAAATGTCTGCAATAGTTTCCTGACGATCCATCCAATCCATCTGTTCAGTCTAGACAAAAGTAAAAGACCATATAACTACAGCAAAGATGCTAATTACAATTTACATATGCAGCTGATCTCTTAGGGCATTAAGTCCCATGACAATAATCCTCAAGTCAACCCTCCCCCTGATTAATATTTTGCACCAAAACCTAGACACCTCAAATTTAGGGTCCTGCCTCCAGCCTTTTAAAGTCTGCATGTGCCCGTGAATAAAACTGTCATTAAGGACAAAACTAATGCTAAAGAAGATATTTTTTGAATAAATGTTCTCTGTGATTCAGTGATTCATTACTCAACTACACAACATCCAACCAAGGATGCATCATATGCCAAAAGCCCCCAATCTCTCTCTCTCTCTCTCTCTCTCTCTCTCCCTCTCTCTCTCTCCCCCTAATGCTGCTTATATAGAGGAAGAAATCTTGTGTCATGCCTGCCTGCACTCGCCTGTCAAGCCCTCTGACACACACATAAACACATCCATACGCAGACAAACGTTATTTACAGTATAATTACTTTCATGACAGGTCAGGCACAAGCCCATCATTCAGTATTATCAAACTATTGGGGCGTGTAACAGTCTATATTTAATGTGGAGGGAGAAATCTTAGCATTATTGGAGACCCACACACATGACCAGTAACACCAACTGCGATACAGTGCTGTCTTTTGTGGGCTAAATGATTTCTACAATCTTCTCTGAAATGAAGCCACCAGATGTTTTCTGGAGTTTTTCTTCGAAATAAACCAATTTTGAGATTCTAACAATTCTGAATTCTGAACAGACTTTCAATACCAAACAAAAAAACCTTTAAAAACAGAATTATTCATCAGATCTGGATAATTTTTTTTGCCATTTTCAACACCATTCAAATTCAGGGTTGAGTGCAGAATTTGGCAGGAAATAGCATGCAGGGTATATTCATATGGGTTTCTAAAGCCTACAGTTACTATGCTAATGCAATGTAGATGACTGAGAGATTGCACAGTCTCTCTCATCCTGCTGCTCTCTCCTTCCCATTCCCCACAACCTGAGCCACCGGAGCAGAACATGCACTTGTCTTTGCGTCATGCTTCAATTTTAAAGTTGCCGAGGGGCCTGCTGTGAGAAATCAGATGTAATTAGGCGGATGTTTGAGAGGCAGTTGGATATTAACATGGGTTTGCCCCTCAACATGGTGTTGAAAACTAGGCGCATGTCTCCTGCAGTCACTTTATGTTTGCTAACAGATGTTCTTTAAGGCCCCCCGCCCCTTTATGTAATTGTGGGATGTAAGCACTAATTGTAGTTCTTGTATGGTGGAGATAATGTAGTTTGAGAACTAGTTTGAAGTTAAGTTTTGTTCTGTATTTTCTTGCTTTTAAAGAAATATGATTTTAAAACTATAGAGAACCGGCAGACACATATCCTACACACTGTATCTGAAACCTTTTCTGGTAGCACTTCCACTTTTGACTCTTTTCTCTTTATCAGTATGTCCTTTTCCACTCATTCATCTATACTGTGAATACACTCAATTACACCTAGCATTGACATTAAGGCATAAAAAATTCCAACATAACACAATGTTGGACTGGATAATGTTGCTTCGTCTGCCATCTTTGATTTCTTGTAAACATTACACAATGACCCCCCCCCCCCCCCCCCCCCCCAGAACCCTTTTGTGTCATGTCCTGCATGCCCGGAAAACTATGGGATTATGGGATGCTCAGATAATTCTGGATTTCAATATATTTATTCTTCAATTTTAGACATTTCTAAATTATAGAACAGTTTTAGAAATACTCTTGGCCTCACATGTGAGAAGGGCTGACATTCAATAACATTGTTTAAGGGAAAATTTTGATCTAAGTTGTTTTATTTTTATAACTTTTTTACTTTCCCTACATTAAAATGAACTACAAGAGTCTCCGTTGAGAACTATGGTTACTAGATGTTAAAGTGGGAAGAATGACAAACGCAAACAAACTCACAACCTGAAAAGGACATGCTTCGAAGAAAAATGTCAGAGACAGATTACAGATTAAGCGTGCCACATCCCGCTCTCTAACTCTCCTCTCTGTCTCTTTTCTCATGGTAAACGCTGTCCTTTTCTATGTTTGGAAAAAGTAGTGGGAAACAGTGAGTCAGGCTGGAGTGCTGAGAGCTGGACCGGACTGTTAATGCTGCCTGATGAATTAAGAGTCGGTTCTGCTGGTTTACCATTTGAATGACTTGGAGGCTTGGGAAGGTAGCAAGCTCTGGACACAAAGAGATGCTTCACAGCTCAAAAGCACTTTTGTTCACATCTACATGTCTAAATATTTGCTTCCAGGGACACAGAATGTTGTTTATAAGTGGACTGACATTACACTGTACGACAACATAAGAAAATAAGACTGTCATTTTTGTTAAATGTATACTTCAAAATCAAAAATGGCTTGACAATCTTTATTGTCATTTGAAGAAGACAAAGGGAACACATTTTGCAAGTTATACATTATGTAGCGTAACTTGTAATTACATGTTTCAATGGCATGGCAAACCTGACAGATCCATGCAGTTATTACTAATGAAGACGAATTTCACTATAAATGAATCTAACTCAGACCCACTGTTACAGCCCCAATGAAAAGTTAAAAAAAAAAAAAAAAGACTAATTATTATGAATGCCTTTGGGCTTTTGGTGGGTTCAGTACTTTAGTACAGACTGTTGTTGTTTTTCCTGTCACTGCTTATATAATTGCCTCATTATGGTGCCATGGCCTTTTGAGCCAACCTTGACAAATCCATCAATATGAGCCCAGTTGCATGTTGATAGTCAGGTCTACCTATCCGGCATATTTCTGCTGTTAGCTGCACATATAGTGTTTCCTGCACATGAGACTATTTTGGTAACTCACATAACTTGACTTGGTCTTTAAATGTCACAAGTGCACCAGTTATCAGCCTCCAGCTGGCACAATCAGCTGTGGTGAAGAGTTCCTGGTGTACTTTTAACACACCTTTGGATCAATCAAGGCAGTTTCTGTAATAAATAGAGAACAACTTATCTTTGTGAAGATTGGGCATGTAGGAACCTCTTACCTTTTTTTCTGGGGCCCTTTAAGTTACAGATGTATGGCCCTTTATATATCTAATATGCAGGTCGGATTGACAATTCAGTCGTCACAGGTATGGGTGAATATCTTCAAGTGTCAGCTGGGCTATATAGAGCATTGATGTCTAACATAGAACAAGTGATACAATATTTAACGACAAATGTTTCTTTTCAAGGACCTTTTTTTCAGTGACTCTGATTGTAGGTTGTCAGGAGTAGGATTGTTGTGCGATGGAAGACTGAATAACTTCAGGAAGGTGAGCACTTTATTCCCCTGTTGATTCTTTCTTTCACAAGCCACATCATCAGTGAGGCAAGCCCATCAACCAAGTCCTGATTACAAAGGGTACTTTACTGCACCCTCACAGGAAGCCCGCTGAGGGTGCTATTTTTAGAAAATAAAGGCTCAAGTCATATTTCAAAGTAACTTTTCAAAGTTGAAAGTGGGAGTTTGTGAGGTTGCTCACCTCCAAATTAACACTGAAGTCGATACTCATGGTGTCTACTAGATACGTATGTATGCGTATCTAGTAGAGACTGACCTAAATCTAGCAGTGTTAGCTCTGCTACAGGGTTAAGATAGACATTTGTGACTGAGGTGGCCAAACGGGGGCACAGACTTTTGCAGTGGTGACATAAAAAGACATTGTGTGCACACACAAAAGAAAAACATTGAATTGCCATTGCTATCTTGTCAACTCTTATTCCATGTTGGCTACTAAGGTGAAAGTAAACACTGCAAGGTGGCATGTTTGAATAATGGTTAGTACTGCTACATCACAGAATAAGGGTTAAGGGTTCCAAGACAGGGTCTTCCTGTCTGGAGCAAAGGTGTTTTGGTGTCCTCTAAGTGGTGACCAAGATTTTAACAACACATTGTATATGAAAACTAAGCCACCTAAAAAGTAAGCACTACAAGATGGCATGATAGTGTGGTGGTTAGTTCTGTGATGGTGTAGAGTGTGTAGAGTGCTTTTGGTAAGATATGAAATGAAAAGCCTAAAAATCACTGCCAGGCAGGCTTGTGGTGTGGTGGATAGAACTGTTGCTTTTAAATCAAATGGTTCTGGGTTCAAATCCACGACAGGAGTTTTCAGTGCAAATTGGGAATTAAATGCTTTCCTTACAATGCAGACTTAGTTGTGCTTTTGAAGTACCACAAATAATTGGTGAAATGAGAAAGCCTATAGGGTCAAACAATGGCAGGTAGCCCTGTGGTGTGATAGTGAAGATTGCTGCATTTCAGTGAAAGGAATCTGGGTTTGAATAAAAAATATGGACTGTCAGTGCTCTGTGGTGTGGTAAATAGAACTGCTGTCCCTCAGTGAAATGGTTCTGAGTTCAAATCCAGAGTGCAAAATCGGGGCAGGGAGAGTGGAAGGAAGAGGCAGTGATAGAGATGGGTAGATATGGCTGATTTCCTTTGTTACCCCAAAATCCCTTTGTATAAGAGGTACTGGACAAGCTCTTGCATTTTAAAATTACTTGGATTACATGTAAAATGATGACCCTGGCGAAAGTAATTAAATTTAATCGGAATACTAAAAGAAAAGTAATCGAATAATATGTAATCTGCATACTCTGGGGGAAGTAATGTGATTACATGCAATCTAATAACTCTGGGGAAGTTATCTAATAGGATATGGTAAAAGTCTTCTTATTAAATATAATCTGAGTATACATGTAAAGGTAATCTAAACCTCTGGGCTTGTCAGTTAGTTGAAATATACACTTCTGTTTGAGCTACTCTCAAATCCACTGCCTCAAACACTCCCAGTAACTACATATAACAGCAAGAACATCTTTGTAGAATCTTTTACACCTCTAGCTGGAAATTGGAAAGTGTAGCAATTAGTACTTAGTACATTTATTAGAGTACATTTATTAGATAGTCAGTATGTTTTTGTGTGAACTGGCAAATGAAATTTGAGCGTAAACTGATATACAATCTGTTTTCTAAGTTCACTAAGATGAATAACTATATTGTGTTTATTTAGCACTGAACAAAAAGTAGATTTGTACTCTTAAATAAATTCCAGATAAAGTTTAATCATCCATCTTTGAAGCTAACTCTCTTAAAAGGAATATTTTATGGTGCAAATAAGAAAAAGAAAAATTAAGATGCTAAGTATTTGCATGATTCAAATAGCGTGGAACTGTTTGCATCTGCTAATGGCACAATTAATCATACAGGCCACTGCATGTGTCACATACAAGAATAACACATTCTTTTCATTTCCACATGGCACAAAATTTCCCTCTCCCACCGACCTTACTTCCCTTTTCTGCAGCAGGAATAGCTCCAGGCAGCCTTGCGAGACAATGGCGCACAATTACCCCGAGCAAAAAGCGTTGTGGCACTGACAAATGTAGTTTTTACTGAGCAGGAGACATTATGCTCCCACATCAGAGTTAAATACCTCCTATTTATCTCAGCCAAGCATGAGAGAAAAGAGGGAACGGAAAAAAGGAGTGAGAAAGTCAGTGTGATCAAGACAGACGTGTGTGGGGGGGGGGGGTAAGCTGTGAGATGCAGAGACATTGCAAGACTTTCCATGACAACCAAACTGGTGGATTCTGAACCATTTCAGCCTATATTCCTATCAGGAACAATACATCTAATGAGGAAGGAATATGGTGCAAATGTGTTAGGACTTTAAATGTATTTTCTAACACTAAGATGAATGGCAGATACAATTATATTTCACCTTTACTAAATTAGAAGTGATGAGTTTTAGACACAAATAAAGATATGTTTGATTTTTTGAGTCATAAACTAACTAATGAGGGTAACCACAAAAGGAGGGAAACACAAAGGGCATGACATAAAACTAAACTGGAGACTCAAGGATTCAGAAATACGAAATAAATCAGTAAACACAAGACTAGACTAAGAAACACAACAAGAGACATGGATCACTAAACACTCAAGGGAGACAAAGGATAACTAACAGAATAAACACGGGGAGGAACCAAGGCAGGAAACACAAGGAAAAAACTAAACTGACCAAACCATGACATATACTCAGTTTCATGTATTATGTATGAATTAAAAAATACTAAATGTAACTAATAAAACTGAGTTGGGGAAACTTGAAAATAATTTTTAAAAAGATTTTTAAAAAATGGGTAAACTGAAATGTATTTTATAATTTCAGTTATACTCATAAATGGTATTTCCGCTACTTAAAAACTCTTAGGTAATCAGTTACAACAAACATTTTGAGTAATTTCAACTTGTTCGGGTTCACAATGTTTTCTGTTAAAATCCTGGTGGGGGTCTCTATTCATCTGGCTTCCTCAAAATGGAAACATGCTTTAAACATAATGTGGATAGTAAAAAACAATTAAAAAAAACAATACATAAACAAGTTAGCACAGGAAAGCAGCACAGTGGTGTGGCGGGACTGTGGTCCAACAGTAAGCTTGTTCAGGGGTTCAACTGGCTGGGCTGAGTGACTTACAACAGTATTCTTCTTATAATTCCAAAGCAAACTTCCCTAGTGCACCAGTTTACTATCTTTTTGCCTTTCCCTTTGACCGCAAGGCTGGTTTTGGAGCAGGAGTTTGACCCAAGATGATTGTCTGTGGCTGGATACTATACCAAAATTGCACAGGATAGGTTAACTACTGCTATGAAATATCATTTCAGCACCACAGTGAATTCACAGCTTTTCAAATTCCACTCCTGGTTTGATATTCTATGAAAAAGCAACCTTTGTGAGGCTTTTAAATATTCCTGTATGTAGCTAGATGGATCTGTTGACAGCAGCTTCTGTCTTCTCCTTACCTATAGACTCATGATTAAAAGTGTTTGTGTTGACTGTGACCATTAGCCTGGAAAGGGGTCATTTTTGGGGTCAGGGTTATTATTTCTCTGCAATGGCCTCCTTCACCCCTGCCTTGGTGGCTAGGTGAATTACAGCTTTCATTGCTCAGTTTTGGAGCCCTGCCATTATACTGGAATGATTCATAATATGGTGTGATTCACCATTAAATAGCACAAATGAAAACATATGCAGAAACATGTCAGATATGTGTGCTTGTGAAGGTACATGCGTGGCTGATCAAGTAATTAAAAACTTTTGATGCACATAGCGGAGCTGACGTTTTTGTTATTATAAATATCACTTTGATCGTTTAACTCAACCTTTACTACAAACAACTTAAGCACAATCCTGAAATAATACCACTACATGGTGCCTTGATTCAGTGCTACATTATGATATCTATAATGACAATGGATTCCAAGAAAACAGAAGGCATCAACCTTTGTCTCCAAAGACATAAAATGAAATGTCACACTGTTAGGCATGGCTTCATTTTCTGGAGCAACCAATTTCACAGTGTAGCCCATAGTGTCTGTCATCCAAATAAATATCCAAATAAGACAGAAATACAGGTTCAAGGTCAGTATGAGCTTTGGGTAAGGTTAAATGGGAAGGGGGGCGCCACTTCATCCAGCCTTAGTGTTGCAGCAGACATTGTGATTGCAATAATCATCTGAGCAATGTGTGATGTCAGGGGGGTCTATTGTGTTTGTCCTCGCCCCCTGGCTCCGGTCTTCCTAAAACTCACAGCCTTTACCATCAAGTGATTTCTCACAGGGTTATGTCTCATTCATCATTTCAACACTCACAGTGTTTTGTATTTTGGCTGCAATTACTATCAATAACAGTATCTGATCCACTTTAGCCTTTGGTCTTAATTTTACAGAATCTCATCATTTTTCATCTTTGGAAAATTGCCTTCCACTTTGTCCCCAAATGACCTCTGAGGTTAATATTCAAATTACATATTCCTGCAGCATATCCATATTAAGTCACTGATGGAACCCACCTCATCTTTCATTTCTATCTCAGGTAGATTTTTTTAGTCATTGCCAATTTCCTTTTCTTTTTGTTGAGTCAGGTTTTTTTTTTTTTTTTACATTACAGCCATATTTCCTTTGTTCTTTGGGTGCTACTGCAAAAAAGCCTACAGGTATAGACCAAACATACAGTGGCCATTCCTAGAAAAACTGACATTTGGACAATGCCAGGTCTTTTATTCAACAATTATTTTCAGTACTATCATCTCTTGTCACTGTGTCAGAGTTTGTAAGGCTGGCAGGGCCTCTGTGAGCTGAGGCATCGCACAAGAAGAGCTGAGGGCAATGGGTATTCAGGAAAAAAGGCTCCTATAGTAATCGGTCTTAAGCATTTAGTGCATTTCATAGTGCAGTGGGCACCGTGGGGCTGGAGGAATTAATCCACGGCCCCTTTCATAAAGTTAGTGAATGCCCTGAGTGGCGCTAGGAGAAAGGCAAGGCCCAGTGGCGTTGGAAGCTGATGATCCATGATGCCTTTATGCTATGCTAGTCTGCATTATTGTGCCTTCTTCTTCTCTACCGTCATATGCTGTATCTGCTGAAGGAGAAAACCTGACTGCACTCAGTGAATGGGGAGGAGCTGTCTCGGTTATTACCAGGAAGCATTTGCTCGAAGACCCTTACAGCTCAAAGTTCTTTTCCTTTTTTTCTGTGGCGTTTGCAGCTTATTAATGCAAGTCTGCACACCTCACTATGTGAGTGAATAGTATGTTAAACACACTTTTAACAATTAAAGAAAGGAGTCTGCCCATGTGGGTTTTATGGAGATAAGTGTGAGGGAAATTACTGAGCAACAAATCCCATAACAGCCATTGTGCATCATGAGTTACTACTAACCAGCCAAATGAACCAGATCACAACTGTCTGACTGTCATAACATCCAGAAGATTTTCTCTGAACCCTTGTAAGAGCTACAGCACATTAATTTACCTCTTCAACATACTCACATGGCCAACAAGGGCAAATTGGCTGCAATGGCTGAAAGGATTTTCATTTGGAGAAATGAACAGCAAATTCACAAACAAAGAACATTCAGAAGCACAAACAAAGCAGACTCAACAACAGACGTGTAATACCAAATACAATGTTCCAGTGAAAGCCAAAATAAATGCATTAAATGCATCAGTGTTGCAAATAAAAATACAAACGTCTTGGCATCCTCATGACATCCTAGCAGAAAGTCTAGCATGTTTGATTTTTCTCTCTGCATTCAACGATTTGTGCCGTCACACCAGTGAAAAAGTCATGAGTGTAATCATGAATGGTATAATAAAAGAAGAATGATGAAGATAGTGCTGCGAAATAAAACAATAAGACAGAGGAAAAGTTTGTAGAGCTCTGTCAACAACATCTTGCCTTTATGATGTGTCATTGTAGGACTACTATGACAGACAAGACTAGAATTGCTGGCGAGAAATAGCTAACATGCTTCAGCGACCTGGTAAGTAACTGATGTTAGCTTTTGTCTAGGCCGGACATCACCTTTTAATGTCATCACACTGATGGTGATGATTGGTTGGATACCATCATGAGGTCTGTCATGTCTGTTGGTCAAGTCTTGGCATGAATTCATGGCTCTGTGATCACCTAATATGACTGAGTGACCACTCTAATGGTGCGTTCACACCAAACGCGAATAAAATCATTCATTTACATGTAAAGTCAATGTAGAGACGCGAGTAGACGTGAGTAGTGGTTTGGCAGCGCAAATTGGGCAAGTGAATGATATAAATTTATTTGCGTGAATGATTCGCAAGAGTTAAAGTATCTTAAAGGGATATTTCAGTTTTTTTGAAGTGGGGTCGTATGAGTTACAGTACATAAGTGGTCCTGCTAGCCACAATGCGTGCTGGTGAGCTCTTCCCCTTTTAATGAGAAAATTCCCAGAGGACCGGCAGGTAAGCTAGGCTATTTTCTCTGGGGACGGGGCCTGCTATTTCGCGGATTTCGCCAAAGTAAAGAAAATATGTTTCAGGCACTCATCACGATGCAAATGCATGCACCAGTAAAAAAAAAATTGGAGCTATTCAGTTTGCCGTGAGAAACACCCTTTGTTTTGGCACATTTTTCGGATGCACCTCGCAGACCGGTGTTCTTCCGCTGCATGACCACGGATGCATGCCGATCAGCTGTTTGGATCAACAACTTCTTTTTACTGGTTTGCAGGAGCAATAGTGTACTGTAACTCATACGACCCCACTTCAAAAAAACTGAAATATTCCTTTAACTCCAGCGAATCCATCGCAGTGCGTTAGCCAATCAACGTGAAGATCACCCGGTGAAGTGTGTTGTGTGATGTATGGGCCAGCGGAGATGCATTCATCTTGAATATATGGGACACATTCGGCCTCAATCACTAATAAATGCGTAGAAATGTTCTTACTCTGCACATAAAATAAGTGCATACGCTAAATCACCGTCGGATTCATGACTCGTGCGTACCAGCAAATTTTGCTCTCACAACCATGTGTAAATTAGTGAATCAGAATAATTCTAAATTGACAGGCGTGTGCCCACAACCTGCTATCAGCATACTACCACGCCCAAATGTATCTATATTAGGACATCTGTTTGGTGCATCAAGACCATAGACTGTAAAAAATATGGACGTAGTATCCGTGACGTCACCCATCTGTTTCTGAAGAGCTGTTTTGAGACCAATCGGCTGCGGCAGCCATATTGCTTCTGTCGAGCCAGTGTGACGTAAAGAGGCGGGCTTTGAGCCTCCTAGCCAACAGCTGCAGTGTTCCCACAGGCAGCTGTGCCTCTCATTGGAAGACTAGTAATCTCAATATCTTCGAAATTGCCGAATTAGAAAAAAATTCACCCCCCTCACAGTGAGAGGACATCGAGAAATTAGCTGTTCAGACTACACTCATCTTTTGTACCAGGCTGTAAACATGTTTATTAATGCTGCAAAGATCGTCTTTTCCCCATTCATGTGTATGTGACTTCCGGTACTTCCGGAGCCATTCCAAGCGGATCCTCGATGAACTGCAGCTTTTAACACTTCCGCATTGACTCATATTTTTAGACCGGAGGTTGCCGCTTGATCAAGACACTGAATTTCACCTTGGCAGAAATAGAGGTGATTGTAGCGGAGGTTGAGGCAAGAAAGCCAACACGTTTCCGAAGCGTGTCAGCAGGAGTCACCATGACAATAAAAAATAAAGCCTGGGTTTCTTACTGAGGCTGTTAATGCTGTGTCTCCAGAGGTTCAGACCTTGGCTCAGGTTAAGAAAAAGTGGTTTGATATTAAAGTGGATGCAAAAAAAAAAAAAAAAGACTAGCAGAACAGAAAAGAAGGAAGGTAACTGGAGGAGGACAAGGACCACCTGATCTGACAGCTCAGAATTAAAGAATGCTTGCGATTATTGGAGACACCTCTGTAGGAGCCATATGTGTGTGTTTTATATGTGACGTGTTGGTAAGTGCTGTATATTGATGTGAGGGGGGTGTGTGCACTCTGCTGGCACTTGAGTGGTGGGTACGTCACTGTGGGTGTGGGCGCGGTGGTTACAAGTAATTCCACGCACCTGTAGTCTGTTGGTTTTGTTAACGAGGAAGGGTGAGTCGGGAGTGACACTTTCTGTTGACCGCTACGCTTAACACCACATTAGTTTGCCGTTCTGTACTTTGTCTTGTATTATATGAAGCATCTGTTCAAGTTGCGCATCGTGAGAAATAAAGAGCATTAACGAGCATTAGAAGTGGATGTGTGTTTCTATGAGTGCGCGTCACAGGTAAACTCCCGTGCTTAGCCTTCCGCGGCGTGTCGGTTTTGGTTTGGTTAAATCGTCAGTCAGCCGCAACAACCTCCATATCAGTAATATGTTCCCAAAACGAGGGACAAAGTGATGAAATTCAACCGTCGCCTAATGGTAATTCATTTAATTTAATGAACACAGCACGCAAGAATTATCTTTCACACTTTCTCAGGGGCGTAGAGTAACTTGCCACCAGCTGTGTTCAAACACATACAACAAGCCTTCAGCAGCCCAAATGTGCACTCTACTACGGCACACGTGTGGGCATTTATGTTGTGATAGTGCACCTCTTGGGGGGTTTCAGGATTCGCAAATGGAGTCATAAGCCAGGTTTTAAGGCCATGTCACCTAAAAACAACAACATTTCAGTAAAACAGGACAGAGACTTAAGCTAAATATAACATAAAATATGCTCACCAACTAGCCATCCATTTCTTAGAGCAGGGGGCCGCGAGGCACAAGTGGGGGGTCGTGAGATGTCTTCCAGAATTTTTTTTTAAAAAGTTATCTAAAATAGTACATTTTACCCATTATAATAAAAGAAAATATCGCTAACCTTGAAATAAAACCTTGAAAATAGAAAATGTGATGAGTTTTCTGCCATTCGTTTTGCCAGATGGCTATGACAGTCATCTGGCTTTTTTTCTTTTACTGAAAGTAGTTTAAATATGTCATGCATTTAGTTAAAAGAATATGTGTTTAAATTTTCTGAGAAAGTTGATCATCATCATTTGTGCGTAGGCATGGTCCGAGGAAGCTCTATTTTTGTCCGCAATGTAAGAACAAATCCAAGTAAGAATATATTGATGAATCCCAGATTTGTGCTTCAAACGTACGCACGCATAGTTTAAGCACATATTCGTGCATACGCACGTTTAGTGAATGAGGCCCATTGATTATATTTTTGTAGGTACGGCTTCCCCAAACTCTGTGACTCTACCTGTTTTTATGGGATCAGGAAAAAACAGGAGCTCACTGTGAGGACAGAGAGTGAGGAGGATTATGTGGTGAGTTGTGAGAACTTCGTCTGTCACTTGAATCCAGCTATGGGTTGTTTGATGACAACAGACTAGTGAGCAATGGCGCCACCAGGGGGTGGCCTGGGGTGGCCACGGCCACCCCTATACATTTGCTTGCAACCCCACTGGCCAGTATAGATTGTAGTAGTGTCAGTTATGCATTTCATCCCACATACACAGCGCGCCAGGTAAGCCGCTCTTGACTTTCCATCACTCACAGTAGCCCCTGAAGGAAAATAGAGAGTACATTAAAATTGTTGGAGAAACCCTGCTCCTCACAGCTATGCAGAACATAGCACAGAGACACATAAAGAATCAGAAGGCGAGAATAAAGGAAATTTTCTCTCTATTATGGAACTGCTAGCCAAACACAATCCCACAGTCAAAAGAAAAATGACAAGTCAAAGAAATGCAACGTATCTTGGGCATGAAACACAAAATGAAATAATTGATTGTCTAGCTGAAATGGTACGCATTTCAATAACTAGTGAAGTTGCCCAAAGTGAGGCTTTCAGCATTTTGGTTGACGAGACTAAAGACCTGAGCAAAAAAGAACAGATGTCCTTTGTAATAAGATACTATTACAATGGGTCAGTATGTGAGAGCTTCCTTGCCTTTGAGGCAGCACAGCGCCTGGATGCTGCAGCACTTTCACAGAAAATAATTCAAATTTTGCAGAAGCAGGGTCTTGACTACAAAAAACACCTTGTAGGGCAAGCATATGATGGAGCCTCAGTCATGAGCGGAAAAAACACAGGTGTGCAAGCACGCATGAAATCACAGGCCCCATTAGCTTTTTATGTGCACTGCAATGCACACTGTTTAAATTTAGTATTAGTTGACAGTGTGAAATGCATCTCTGAAGCTCATTGCTTCTTTTCTCTTTTGCAGAAATTGTACATCTTTGTGTCAGGGTCATATGTGCACCAAAGATGGCTTGAGGTACAAAGGAGATGTTTCAGGGGGCCCCAAGAGAGTTACAAAGATTGATAGAGACATGGTGGGCATGTAGGTATAATTCTTGCAAGACAGTGAGGGACAGACTGCCAGCCATCATACGTCTACTAAAAGAAATATCAGAAGAGCAAATGGTGACAGAGCTATAGAGGCAAGAGGTTTATTAGCCCAAATAGATCTCAAGTTTGTTAGCCTCCTTGTAACATTCACCAGTGTTCTTGGTGAGATAAAATATCTGTCAGATATTTTACAATCCCCACAACTGATTTGGGCACAGCTGTCACACTTGTTGACTCTCTTGTCGACACATTGGAGAGTTACAGAGAGGGCTCTCTCTTTGATGACATCTGGGACAATACTGTGACTCTTACCGAGCAATGCAACATCAGTGCCACACCTCCAGGCCGTCAGGTCAGACCAAGCTCTGGGCTTGAAGGGCATTACCTGTTCACTCCAATAGTTCAAGACAAGTCAGCACAGAGAAGGAGTCCTTTCGGAGAGGTTCATTCATTCCAATTATTGATGTGCTTCTCTCTGAGGTGAAGAGAAGATTTTCAAAAGAAAACTGTGTCATAATGAAAGGGATACAGGCCTTGAATCCGTGCAGCGCCACATTTTGTGGGAAAGATGTCGTGTTTCCGTTTGCCTCACAATACAACTGCAATACTGAGGATCTCCAGTATGAGATCCCCCCAGCTTAAGCGTATTCTTGAGAGGAAGCAAAGTAGTGGACAGGAAACACCAAAGTCATTAATAGAGCTCACTGTCTTTCTGGAGCAATATAAGGAGGTCTTCCACCAGATGTTTAAACTGTGCAAATTGCACTTGCGTTACCTGTGAGCACTGCATCCTGTGAGCGCAGTTTTTCTGTGCTAAAGTTAATCAAAACTGCCTTGAGAAGTACCATGACTGATGAGCGTTTAAGCAATTTGGGTGTGCTAAGTGTGGAATCAAGAAGAGCTAGGGCCATAAATCTTGATGACTTTGTGGATGTGTTTGCCAAGAGACACAGTAATAGGCGAAGTCTTTCTGATCGACAACAGTATATAAATCTTGAAATTATGGCTTTTAGTTTGATGTACCCCCCCAAGATTTTATGTGGCCCCATCTGGCCACCCCTTTGAAACATTTCTGGAGGCGCCACTGCTAGTGAGGCGTGGGAGCCGCCCCTCCCTCACACGAAAATTTGCGTCTTGGGCACTCGTGTACATGCAAGTCATTTGCAAGTGGAACACAAACATTCTCACGTCTGTATTTGCGCGGATAGCGTGATCATTCGCGTTGGTGTGAACGCACCATAACAGTGTTTATTTTATCGTGAATGAGACACAACACGACACAGTGTGACTTGGTTTTGCATTCTTACATGGAACCCTGGTTGGAGCTTTGGCTTGGTGTGCATGAAGCCAAGGGTCCAGGTAGTTGCACTGAGGTTTTGTGAATTGAGAGCATAGAAGTTTTGACCGTGTAGGTGTGGAACATATGGAGTATATACTTTGGGGTGATTCGCTTATGTTGTATTTTATTTGTGGAATCAATAGAAAACTTATGTTGGATTATTAGGATCCTTTCTTTGGGACTTTTTTGAGACCCCAAAAGTTGTTTCTGAGATGTTGTGTTAAAAATGTTAGGTACTGGCGAAGGATCCAGACTCATATTTTGGCCCATATTTAGCAAATAAGTCAGCTGAAAAAAAGCCTTGAAAAAATGGTTAAGTTCATTGCAAGTGTTCTAGAATTTTCATTGCCACTTAATTTGCAGCTTGTTTCTCCTAACAAGTCTCATTGGGCCAGTGCAGTGTACTCCCATGACTACCACTATGCATAAAGACTGAGCTTAAATCAACCTATAGTTATTCACTACTTTGTTGCACATAAAGCATACATAAAAAAGTATACCCCCAAACCCAAAAGTATACTAATTCAAAGATTCACCAGCATTACACAGACATGAACTTTAATGTAGTGATGCTTTACTCTGTTTTGTCTTACTACCGGTTAGCCTTTACTGTAGTATTGATTATCAATCACCAAATGTTTCATTTCATCAAACAGAAAAATCTAAAACACATAAAGCACACTGTAAACCTAAAAGAGTTTAAATGACTCAAATGTTATTGTAACTGATAATATAAGAGTTTTTAAGTAGCAGAAATACAATTTTTGAGTATAACTGAAATTATACAAATACGATTTCAGTTTACCCATTTTTTTTACTTTCTTTTTTTTTTAATTTTCAAGTTTCCCCAACTCAGGTTTATTAGTTACATTTTTTCTATTTTTAATTCATACATACTAGATGAAACTGAGTACATGTCATGGTTAGGTCAGTTTGTTTTTTTTCCATGTGTTTCATGCCTTGGTTCCTCCCGTGTTTATTCTGTGTTAGTTATCTTTTGTCTCCCTTGAGTGTTTAGCGATCCAGAGGGGTATACTACGAAGCGAGTTCAGCATATCCTAGATATCTTCTCCTGATCGGCTTCACTGAACCTGACAAAGGAGATCGCGCTGAACTGTCACACGAAGCTGGTTATCAACATGTTGAGTCAATCCAGAATTTCCCCGAGCGCGTTCCCATGAACGGGGCGGAGAAGGCGACATGTGACCAATCACAGACACCAACTGTCTGCCGTCAGCACATCCACATGAATTTCAAACACTGCACTGGTATAAGAAAAATATGAAGTTAAACACATAATCCAGATTAACTTCCACACAGCTGTGTTTGAAACATGAAGGAAGAACTGAGGGATCAGACAAAACCTGTTTGAATGCACAAATTATGTCTTATTTCTCATCATTAGTGCGATCTGACTATTAATCATTAGATATATCTGACTATAATAACTCTGTTTATTGACATTAGATATATCTGACTATAATAATTCTGTTATTGATCATTAGATATATCTGACTATAATAACTATGTTTATTTCCCTGACAGTGATCTCTCTCTCTGATTTAATCTTGTGTCATGTGTGACAGTTTGTAGACGTAATATTTCAGCTGCAGCCCTGATGTTACAAACTGAGCGCTGTGGTTAAAGGACTAATACAATGAGAACATGATTCCAAGTGATAAGCACGCGCAGTTTTATATCTAAAGCAGTAAAACGATTTTAATCTGAATAATCTGACTTCAGACTCTGTTTACATATGATGTCAGGAAAGATAATCAATAACTGTCATCAGTATTTTATATATAAAATCCTACAGGTAGACAAAGTGTCCTGCCCGTCTCTTCTCCACTGTGGGCTTGACCGCAGTTCTCTCCCCTCCCTTCGCGATCAGCTCACAGAGCTCCGTGATCGAGCGAGCTGATTGGTCAGTGGGAACGGGAACCACCTTCGTAGTACTGAAAATCCAGAGTTAACCCTGAAGTTACCTCGATAACCGCAAATCCGGCTTCGTAGTATACCCCTCTGGTCTCTTGTTGTGTTTCTTAGTCTAGTCTTGTGTTTACTGATTATTTTGTAATTCTAAATCCTTGTGTCTCCAGTTTAGTTTTATGTCATGCCCTTTGTGTTTCCCTCCTTTTTGTGATTAGCCTCATTAGTTTCACCTGTGTCCTGTGTTCTCACACCTGTGTTGATTACTCGGTGTATTTAGTTCCTCTGTTTCCCCTGTCTCTAGTTGGATCATTGTTTGTCTTCCCTGTACCGGTACAGCGGTTTGGCATTGTCTTTCCTTGTTACTTGCCGCTTTGCAAAGCACAGCCATTTTGGTTTTTCAAGTGTGTGAAGACTTACGTGGTGATGTTATTACGTCATACGCAGCGTCCCTCTGTACACTCAAAGTGGTTATTTGGACATGGATATTAACTGAATAAAACTGATCCACATATATTAAAACACATTAATCATTCAGAAAACTCAAGAATTTACTGTTGGTTCAACTAAATAGCTGGTTTTGAGTGCTGTACCCTTAATGGCTGTGAGTTAGAAGTACTGTTTGGGTTTACAGTGTAGCTTGGGTTTATTGCTGTTGCTGATGGAAAAAAGCTCTGAACTCTATAGCACCAAACTCCACAAAATTTCTTGAGATTTCTTTGGGACTTTTTTGAGACCCCAAAGTTGTTTCTGAGATGTTGTGCCTACATTTTTAGTTACTGGCGAAGGATCCAGACTCATATTTTGGCCCAGATCTGTGCCCCTGAGACCTGGCACATACAAATAAAATCAGCTGAAAAAAGCCTTGAAAAAATAGTTAAGTGCGTTACATGTTATCTAGAATTTTCATTGCTGCTTAAATTGCAGCTTGTTTCTCCAAATAATATTGCATACATTATTTGTATGATACAATCTAAGGATGGGGACATTGAAACTGCAGTGGAATGTTTAATTGTGCCAGCATGATGTAGGTGTTATTGTTATTTACTGAGAACCCCCTACATGGAAATCCCATTTATACTAAAGAAGCCAAGAAGATATTGACATTTCATCAGCCTACACTACTCAATCATGCCACTTGCTCATTATACTGCTTCCTATTGCTTCTCTACAGGACTAGCCGTGTCTGGCTGCTTTATCCATCCAACCCTTGCTCTTTTTTTCTTCTCCTCTGTTTGTTGTATCCTTGTTGCTTCATTGGACCTAATTTTATTTTAAAATCACATCAACGAGGAGCACACAGGCTTTAATGCCAATGTGCATTAGTAGCTCACTATGCTCCCCTAAACAGAGACACTTCTCCCTATTTGACCATTTTAGATCCACCAACCCATTGTTACTGGATACAGATAATACACCACGGTCAGCCACCCTCTTACAAGCTAAAAGGCTTACAGTGATACCAAAAGAAACTCTCCTCCAAGGCAGAAGTCTTGCAAATAAAGCCTTCTTAACAAAATACAAAAAGATAAAATATTTCTTTTTACAATACATGCCTAGAGTCAAATGATGTTACGTACAGTTTGGTGAGTTATGCTCTTTGTAACTGGGCCTATACTAGTCAATATTGCTTCACTCAGTACAGATGCGCTTATTCTCTAATCCATAGAACATGATTTGAGTTTGTGAATTGTTAGCTGACATAAGCCATTTCCTTAATTTCAAAGGCTTTCTAAAACTGCAAGCCCCAGATCCTCAAATGACCCAAATGTGGGAATAAGGAGAAATGTCATGGTGGTTTTCAAATAATGGTGATGACTTGAATGAAAATGTTTTGTCATCATGCCAGACAACCTAAAACATTACAACTGAAGTCTTATTGTGGATGTTGATGTGAGATATTGAATAAAAAAAGCTCTATACAGAAAAGTACAAGAGAAATAACAGTTTTCTTCAAAACAATTTAATCTCCCTGGAGGACAAATCAATTAAAAGCCTGTTGTGTTCAAACAACACACATCAGTAAACCACAGTCTGTTATACTCAATTGTTTTGCTCCCTTGGGTGAAAAGCACTGGATAATTGTTAAATTTTCCATTATCTCAAAGCATTTATAAAATTGACAATTTGACTTTTCCAATATACAATGCATAATCATGAAATCATTCAACATGACCTCCGACTGCCTGAGGCACAACTAGTGAGCAGCACTGTTCATTTTAATGGTCTTATGCTGCAGTTAACTCATTACTCTTATTAGTGTTTGCAGTCCTCATTATCTTCCAGGCTCCGTGGACCTTTGCCTCAGGCAAGTGTGCAGACAGTACTGTTGTTAGGTGCTTATTTACAGTATGATATGGAGTATATGTGTCCCATATTGTAAAGGACATACTTAAAGTTAGAAGCCGGACCTATGCTGGTAAAGACAGATATAATACCAGCTTTGGTCTCCCAGCTGACCATTAAGATGCTATTTTGGCACTGCGCCTGTCTTCTACTTCCTAAATGTAAGTCCTAGTGTGCCAAGACCAGTGTGGGAAGTGCAGTCATATAGGTGAACAGTCATATAGGTAAGAAATTAAAGAAAATAAAATTAAAATGGGAGAGAAAGAAGTTGAATGTGAAAGTGAAGAACAGTGGATGGTCTGAATAATTTGAAAATGATGTAAAACATTGCATTTGACCCTCCAATCCAGCAGACCCTCCAATCACTTGGTATGCATCCAACTAAAACCTAATTTGAAAGTACTGACACTTTTCAAGAGACTTTTTGTGGTGTGAAAACCTTATTTAGACATGTTGGTCTGCATTGTTGTAGTGCTCTGTAGCGTGCAGGAAGACCGTCAATGGCAGTATTTTGGTGTAGCTGTAGCAAATGACAAAGATAAAAATAAAGACAGAAGATGAAGAAGAAGAGTAGTGAGCAGATGTATTGACAAACTTTTCCTCATTACATTAGAGATTGTGAAAATAGTCTGAACTTGAGAAAACTTAGTTAACAATGGTCGTACATGTTTTTGTGTATTATAAATAACAATTACTAGAAGTGTAGAGTCATCTAATTAAATTCATAGTAATTCATTTTAATATAGTAATCACACTAAAAGATATATCTAAACCAATGTAACTTGTTGCATGAATTAAAACCTGATGTGTTTTTTGAGTTGTTGAGTGACTGTTAAAAGATCTCAATTAAATGGCCATTGTACCTCCGAAAGGTCAACACTACATTGCCCTAAATACAGCAACTACCCGAGCATCTCAAAACATTTATCCTACTTACTCAGAAGTTAAAGCTGGGGTTGGTAATCAGATTTAGATACACTTTTTGTTATACTGGTTAAAATGATCTTTATGTCCTGATGGCAATCATTACATGATGTGTTCCTAAAAAAGAGTGAAAAAAGCTGCTATCTACAGCCGGAGTAAACCTGGGAAAACACCAACCAATCACCGTTTTTTGACTCCCCAAATTTTAAACCAATCAATCCCGTCCAGCCGTTCTGCCCTCCTCCTGCGCGTTACATTTCCCCGTGCACTCCTCCGAGTCCCATCTCCTGCCTCTACTTCCCCTGACTCTACTGACTGCCCCTCTCGCTCGTCCTCGGGCCTGTCCCCTCTGACCTGATGAGGTGCTTTGCTCAGGACTGTAGTCCGGATCAGAGTCTCAAAAGCTCTCACCAACAAGCAGAATAATTAATGATGTTCAGTAAGTCCTACAGAAAATATATATTTATTGTAGCGTCCGCCTGGACGCTGTAGTGATGACAAGCAGATTCGTGAACACGTTGAGCTTTAATAACCGGTCACTGTCGGCCGTGATCACGCCAACCAACAAAGCAACAATCAATGTTTGAATTAATGAAAAACTTCTCCTCTCCTCTCTCCCACTCGCACACTCTACACCTCTCCTGATTCCTTCACTGACTGTCAACACTGTAGGAATTAAGAACATCTACACTGAATACGTTTAACAAACAGTAGAGTTGTTACAGTATTATATGTATTATAACTTTTCTCCTGATATCGTGTCACCGGTACAACTGGATAATGCTACCATGATAGTTGTGAGTACTAACAGCAGCCATATTTGTTTGTGTTTTTAACTTTCACTATGATATTGTTTTGGTGAGGACCGGTTTTGAATCAGTCGCGATCATGTGGTCGAGAATCAGCGGTGCATGTGAGGCGGGGGGGGTGGGGGGGGGGGGGTGTTTTGGAGGAGGGGAGGGGTAGACGGAGTCATGAGGAAAAGCTACATTCAATTCATGCTGGTTCTCCGAGACTACCAACCCTAGCTTTAGGCCGCAGAAATGAACGTCATTTTTTGCATATATGTATTCTGATAAAATTTGCATACTATAACGTCTTACAGCAATCATAAAACTGAGCAACTGATTCTGTTGTCCTCATGCAATATCAGATTAAAGTCAATTTATGAGTCGTTTTGTGATATTACTTCTACATGGAGTCTGCTGTAACTGATTCAGTCTGCAGTGGACCTGAAGAGCGGGACTAGCCTAACTGCCTCTCTCTGAGTCACAGAGAGAAGGAGAGCGAATGCAGATTATTGACCTCAAGTCTCCCCTCCATCCGTCTCTCACCATTCATTCAACCATTCTTAATGAGATATTCTAACCTGGCTGTTTAAGATGCATTACATCAGAGCTCTCCTCAGCTGGAAGCACAGTTTTGGAAGCTTTGGGTTATTGTATCTTGTTCAGAGGGCATTTTCACATATGTTTAGAATGACATTTTGAGGATTTAAACATAATTGAAATGTGAGTTGGTGGGATATGGTCAGTGTTACATTCAGCATGGCCATAACCACTCAGTTTGTCCTTTGTAACTTATCGCCAACAATAGGATGTATGACAAGTTGTTCAATATGAAAAACCGCCACTGTACTTTTTAATTTAACACAAGTAGAACATGTAAATTACCAAATGCTAGCATTTATTTTTTCCAGTCTCACGGTTTTTGCAGCTGTAACTTCCAGCATGAGGTTTTCCTTGGAGAATAAATAAATAAAGTAAAAAACTTCTAATCCATACAACCTTATATTTTGAAATGCATAATTGTAAACATGTTCTTTGCAGAGGAGATGGTCAGTTACAGTATGAAACTACTGAGACAATAAAGCATGTACTAAGAACAAAGGGGATTTTTTTTGCTTCCTACCCCCAAGAGTACATTTTTAACCTGATCCATAAATATTCCTCAATTGTTAGTAAGTACCATTAACACTTAACAGCTTTATCTTGTAGGTGAAATTTTTCAAGCAGAGATCTCAAAAATCAGGGGAAACACTGACTGGTCTGACAAAGACAAGTCAATAAAGTACATTTTCCTCAAGTGTCTACATTATTTTTCAGTGTGTCACAGGATAGAAGTTAGATGCTGCTTTTTTTAATAAACTTTTCAATATTAAGGACTTGGAAATCCACCTCTTCATGTCTTGAACAAAATGAATCCTAAAAGCATCTACGGCCATCTTGTAGGCGTTTGCCTACGATCCCTTGAGTCTACAATACACATGTAAGCTTTATAACCATATTACTTCCATACAACTACTAGTGCCAGAAGTTTCAAATTTGTGATGAGAAAAAATCATGGCATTGCAGTATAGAGTTGTAATGTAACCTTAAAACTAAAAAGCCCAATGCAAACATTGAATTGAAAATAAATCCTTCGTTTGTTTATCTATGAACAATAAATATGCATTAACTGAACACAAAATAACGTTCTGTTGATACTAAAGTCATTAATCTGTAACAAGAAAGTGTGAGAGAGTAGTTATTAAGAACACTGCTCCCTGCTGTTAAGCTGTTCTGGTTGGCAAGCATAATGATGTTACTTTATATCAAGTTGATATTCCCTCTCCAGAACTCAACTTATAATGCTTTCGAAAGACAAGATTGTGAGGAAACAAATTCTGTCTCTTATAACCAGCATTCAAAGTTACATCAACTGTGTTTTGTTTGGTGTTGTTTAAGGCTATTTGGTATGGTCTGCTAAGTTATTGCTTGATTATGCATCCTCCACAAATTGAATTCAATTTAAAAGAGATTGTGTGCACAACATGAGTATAATAATATACAAAATATTATTATGATCATAATTTTAGGTGGTTCAAGTGAAAAGCACCATAAAAAACCTTCAATCTATCACATCACAACACAACAATAAAAAAGAAGACAAACAGAAAGCAAAGCAAGCATGGTAGACCTCAACGGTGGTGGCATGCGGTGGTTCAGTGGGTTGAATTCGTGACACTCGCGCGGGTGCCAGTTGTGGAATAGCTGTAACAGAAAAATCAGCCAAATAGTGTTGGATAAGTTTTTAAATCCAAGGTGGTTTGAATAGCTTACTTTATGTGGGGTTCAAATCCCCAGTGAGACATCTGAGGATAGGATGAGATTTAGGCCTATGATTGTTTGCTGTTAACTTGTTTATTGAGAGTGGAATACCTGGACTTGATGAATCAATCATTTTAGTTTAGAAATCTTATTTACTAACATTCACTAATATATGAATATATCATTGATTTCCTTGTTTCATAGA